>NW_028301604.1:24545454-24848484 GCF_987345545.1 Pholcus phalangioides | reverse complement strand
GCAATTGCACAGGGCGCCAAATTATAGGAGGCGCCAAAACGAGTTAGAAAAGTTGGATACACATAAATAGAAAATAAGCGGCGCATGATTTGGTTTTGTTTGTTCTATCTGCACATATTC
Organism: Pholcus phalangioides; assembly: GCF_987345545.1. Classification (NCBI taxonomy): domain Eukaryota; kingdom Metazoa; phylum Arthropoda; class Arachnida; order Araneae; family Pholcidae; genus Pholcus; species Pholcus phalangioides. The sequence continues at coordinate 24,848,364 of NW_028301604.1, read as the reverse complement.
TTTAATTGTATCTATTGTATTTCGTTTGATGTGGCACCAGACCCCCAAGTCCCCCCCCCCCGAAATGTGAGAAAATGACCGAAAAAAAAGGAAAAAGATGGCCAAATCTATTGTTCTATCACTGCCCCCCCCCCCGAAATAAAAGTGGTCTCCCCGAACGAAATTTCTGGCTACGCCCCTGACTTTGACTGTCGCAACCGCATGTAACTTCCCAGGGAAAAGAAGGCCAGTAGGCCACATTGGAAAAGAGGCAGATTGGCCCAACCGTGCCCCATGTAAAATGCCCCGATTGGTGCTGTGGCACCAACTTTGAATTTCTGTCATACTTGCATAAGCGGCGCACGATTTGGTATTGTTTGTTCTGTCTGCACGTTCTTTAATTGTATCTATTGTATTTCGTTTGATATGGCACATGTACATTTCTCTGCACACTACCCATGGCAAATTGTTACTTTGACTGTCGCACCCGCTTGTAACATCCCAGGGCAAAAGGCCAGAAAGCCCAGCCGTCCACATTGGAAAAGAGGCTGATTGGGCCCCCCCCCCCATTTGGTGCTGTGGTACCAACTTTTGAATTTATGTCACACATGCATAAGCGGCGCACGATTTTGGATTGTTTGTACTGTCTGCACATGATTTGTTTTTAATATATCTGTAGTATTTTTTGATGCATGGCACACGTGCATTTCTCTGCACATGACTTTTGGCAAACTGCAACTTTGACTGTCGCACCCGCACGTAACTCCTCAAGTGAAAAGAAGGACAAGAGACCAGACAGTTCGGAGGTGCAGAAAATAACAAGCAGAACCAGATTGTATGTCGACAAATCAAATAACTTCATACGTAGTCAAGAATAACGCGCCGATTGAGGCCCTTGTCGCGAGGCGTTTTCCTTGATGAGAAGCGATGTTCCCGTCTTGCAACAAATTGTTCTCTCATATCCACAATAGAAGTTCTTGGGGGTGGTCGGGGGTCTCCCTTTGCGGGACGTGGGAGGTGTTGGGGCGCTGTGGACCGTGCCGGCGGGGCCTTGTCGCGGGTGTTGGGACGGAGGGGGAATCGCACTCGCGGTCCTGTCCCGACTTTGTCGAGCGGTGATGTGCCCGGGGTTTGGGTGTGGTTGTGCTGCTTGGGAGGTTGGCGAGTGTTGGTCCAAACCGGGTGTGATTTCCCGGCCGGCTTGTTTTCTCCTGCACGCCCACGATCAATGAACTTATTTCGCAAAAGTGACAGAGCCGGGCGTGCTCGGTTCTAAATTAAACTAAATATAAAATAATCGTTAGGGTATTTTTTTAATAAAAATTACTGTGCAAAATACACATGAAAAATAACAGAGAAAAAAATTCAAGATTTGAGTAGATGAGCAGTGCACATACAGTATAAACCGATTTCCGTGAAGATAAGAATACCAACACTGGCTATAGTAGATCTGCTATAGCTGGTGTTGAGAATATGCACATACTAGCTTTTTTTTTATTTAACCCTCCCGGAGATACAGAGCAGCAAGGTTTCTAGAATATAAGCAAGAGAAGAGGAGCCTCACAAAAATGAGATCCAGTTGAAGTTTTCTAGAATTTACAAGGTAGGGCCTCAGAAAAACCACTCGGCCCTGGGGCCCTCGATGCTCTTAAGACGGCCCTGAGATAACATTATATATATAAGTAGATACCTTCCATAAGTAATAACAGAAATGATGTATAAAATCCATGGCCAATATTTTAATTATTGCCTTTTCTCATCTCTTAATTGTTCAGTTTTCCTCTTGTGTAACATTTTAATTTGCTCTTACACATGCATCTAATTTGAGAGATCTCTCAAATTTCTCTCTTTTTCCTCTAATAAGGTTATTTATAATAGAATATAAAGCAGAGCGGTTTGCTTTCTCTTTTGTTGTTCAGAAATGATGGAAAAAGTAAAGAGAATTGAGGTCATCTCCCTCCATCACCCCATTTTTCTGCTAACAAGAAAAAAAGTGTTTCTCTGCGTTGGGGGGGAATAAAAAAGAGGTTATTTGGTTATTTTCTTTCGAAGTGATGACCAGAGAGGGCTGAGTCGCCTGCGGGTCCCCCTCCCCCAATTCAAAACCCGGAATCGAATCACCAACATTCATAGGCGTAAACTTCTATAGGGCCCATGGGCCCGAGCCCCCCCAACATTTTTGAAGACGCGGCTCAGCCCCCCCAAAAATTCGTATGAATATGGCTTATTCATTTTGCAATGATAAAATTTTTTTTTTAACCAAAAGTTGTCCTAATTATGAATTAGTAAATGCAAACAATCTGCTCAAAATTTCAGTTCTTTTAAAAAATCTGGATGGTCTTTGGCTTTCTCGTTCCATGACAATACGTTTATCTCATTTCTTCCCTGCCGTTCAATCCCCAATTGCACCCTCCATCGGTTCCAACCCTTACTGCCAGAAGGCAAGGCTGAGAGGAAGATTCTTTGAGGTGTTGAGGGGGCTCTTTCTTCTTTGCCTGTGGCAAAAACTGAGTGTCTCTTCTTTTGTTCACTGCGACCGGAGGACGGCCATGGCGCCGACATGAAAATAAGCCCAAAGATGCATGGTGGGGGGGAGGGGGGAAGTTGAAAATTGGGAAGCAATGATATTGAAACCGAAATAAATTACACTCTATAAAGAATAGGTGCCAGAACCTAGAGGCTGAGGCCATTTGAGCCCCCCCCCCTCCCGCAATAAATTTTGTAAGGGGACTGAGCCTCCCAGTAATTACTGAAAAAAAACCATTGTGCAATGCATTCTCCCTCTCCTTCGTACACGCATGAGTCCCGTATATGCGGGAGGACCAATAACTTTTAGCCCCCCCCCCCAATGTTTTTTTGAAAAATATTGGGGAAAAAAGCACATTCTAAATGCCCATTCATAACAGATCTTGAGGATCGATGCCGAAACATTTTTCGAGCCCCTTTACAACAAAATTTGACTGGGGGTGGGGGTAGAACATAGGCGTAAACTTGTATCCGGCCCGTGGGCCCGAGCCCCCCCCCCCCAACATTTTAGAAGAGCCGGCTCGGCCCCCCCCCCAAAAATTCGAGTGGATATGTTTCTCACACTTGGCTCAGAAAAAACTTTTTGACAAAAAATTTCTTTAAATAGTAGAAATCCATCTGCTCGAAATTTTATTTTTTTACTTTTATTCAGAATCTCAACGCACTTGTTCTGTGACAATAGTAGTCTTATCTCCGAATCAATCCTGCATCCATTCATCCTAAATTGCGTCCTCCCAGAGTGGTGCCTGAAGGCACCAGTGTAGATAACTTGGGGGGGGGGAGGGATCCTTTCTCTTGCTTGCACTGTCGGTAAACTCAAGAGCATCTCTTCCTTCTTTTGTTGAGTGTGACCCTTGGGGATGGGGACATGATACAACACAAAAAAAGAAAAAAAGTGGGAGGAGGTAAAGTGAACAATGATTAAGCTTATTAACAAGTTCTTCACAACAGAGGCGCTGACATGAAGAAATTAACATTGGGTGGGGAGAGAGCGCTGAAAGTTGCTGGCCGTCCCCTATATACGGGGATGAAATGAAGCACATACGCAGGAAACAGAGGACGCACTGCATTGTTCTTCTGAAAACTATTGGGGGGGGGGGGGCTCAACCACCTTACAAAATTTTTTGGGCTCAAATATCCTCCACTCCTAGGTTCCGGTGCCTTTGAGGGGAATCAAATAAATAATAGTAAAATAAAATTAACACACAAAAAAAAAAGAAAATAAGAAATGAATGGAAAATTTCAAAGCCCCCTGAGCCGGGTACTATTGCATTCTAATACTAGGAATATGAAATTTCCTCCTTATAAATCAGGGATTTTCAAACTATCTACGTTAGCAGCACTCTTATATAGAAATTTTAAATACGGTATTTCAATAAATGTTGAAGAGAGGTTAAAAGGTGAAATTTGCGTCCCCCCCCCCTGGTCCGGCACCCTAGACATTTGACCCCTCCCCCCAGCCCTGTTTCCAGTACTCCAACACTTAGGTAGCCAGGGCCGGAACTAGGGAAGAAGGCAGTTTTCACAGGCGGAATTCTTGTGGGGACTGCTAATTCTGGGGGGGGGGGGTGGAAGAACGAAAAATATCGTTTCGATCGTTTTTTTTAGTGGGGAGAGGGTGAAAAAATTACATACTCTTCCCTCCCTCCACGACTAAAATGATCCTGTCTTCGTTGGACCGGGCTTTTGGACAGATCTTTCGCGAGGACCCCGATTTTTCACAGGGAAGTGCTTGGACCTGTCGTAAGCGTAACTTGTATTAAGTCGTATGTTAAGTGCATTAAGTCGTAACTTGTTTTAAGCCAATGGGATCGAGACTCCCCCCCCCCCTTATTAATTTCGGAGAGCTGGCTCAATCTTCCCCTCTCCCCCCAAAAAAAATCGCATGGATACGTTTTCCACACCTAGACTCGGAATAATCACGTCACGTCAGTACAGTGAGTTTCGGCCTTTATACGAAGCTGTGACATGTAAAAAAAAAAGTGGCGATTTTTCCACAAACACTTTTTTCCGGCCATTTTACAGGATGCGACCTCTATTTATCGGAAAATACTGTAATTTTTTCTATGTTCCATTGCAAATTATATTGGGGAATTTTTCTGAAAAGGATGTAGTATTTCTTACTTATGTTATTCAAAAAATTGTGTTTATTTCAAAATGAAGAATTATTCTCAAGGTTTTAATAGGGTTCCTCCTTTCCCGATCAATTCTTTTTTACGGACGAATTTCTATTTGTCCAGCCGGTGACCGCAAAGAGGGGGTTTTACATACCCTGTTTACGTTCGCAGCACTGTTAGAAATTTTAAATATCTTGCGGCATCACAGTCGATCTCAAGGAGGTATTTCGATGCTTTCCCCCCCCCCCTTTCCCGACAATAAAATGATCTTCACTCCTAGTTACAGCCCGTCTGTGGCATCTAGTGGCGTGTTTCCCGGGGGGGGGGCACTCAGCGAGCTATAAGCACGGCCATGGACTCCCACATACTGGAGAAGGGCTTCTAGCCTGGGATCTTTGGCGGACTTTTTATTCCATGTATTTTTTTTTTTTCTTCATGATAAAGGGGCCGCCCCTTCTGCAGCTGACAAAGAGCATTTCAATAGGGTTCAGTTTCGGCTGCTTCAATGCAGGTTTACTGAATACAATCACCATTTCCTAATTAGAAGGACGGGGAGTGTATAGCGTGTCGCTTATGTGGGGAATATGTCACCTGGAGGCATCCGTCCATATGGGGACCCCCCTTCTGATCCTGAAAACTACATTCTTCTTGACGCCGCCGGTCAAGGCTTTAAAAGCTTTTGTGCTTAATGGATGGCCATCCGTGAAGGACGCCGACATAGATGATCCTAATTGGAATATAAAGAAATTACGGTGGTGAAGAAAAATCTAGACGAGGTTTGTGATTCTGCAAAATAAGAATAGCTGTGTTTGGAGCCACTTGAAGTAAACTCCTTGTTTTTCCCCTGAAAAAAAACCCCCACAAATGTTGAGATAGACAGTTCCACAGTATTTTATGGTTTGTGTGGACCACATTCGGTTGTGCACGTACAGTATAACCTTCTGTTAGTAAAACATGTTGTATTACAAGAAAACGGAAAAGTTCCTCGTGATTCCGCACAGTTTCCTGACAGAAAAAGTAAGCAATATTAAATATAGCTACACATTTTTGATAAATTCATGCATTTTAAACATTTTCTTTAATGATAATTTATTCAGAATCTTCAAAAACAATCTAGATTTTGCAGCCCTCTAATAGTTATAATCAATAAAGCGTAGTATAAAATACTTTTTTTTCTGTTAGACATATCAATAAATTAATAAAACTTACCATGTTTTATTTTTTTCAATCATATTTAAAATTTATTTAAGAAAAATTTAAACTCCATTTTTCTTGCATACTTGTAAAAGGGACAATATTTGAATCGAGTTTTTAATAAGAAATTTATGCAACTAAAAAAATTATTATTTTTCTAATTTAAAACCTGATATATGAGAGTAAAATAAATCTTAAATAAGTGACATGTAATTTGATTTTGGGGGAAATATACACTGTATCATAAAATATAAATAAATACAGGGCTCGACAAAAATCAGTAAAAAATTTAGGCACCAGCCAAATTTTGTAAGAGCCAAGCATGGTTTTTTCACGAGAAAAGTATCTTAAATAATCTTTTTTCAACCTTTCTGGGAATTGATGACCCCTTCCCAGGGCCGCAACTAGATACTTTGTCATCTGGGGCAATTCGGAATTTTGGCGCCCCTTGCATGTAGAAGAAGCAGTTAAAGGGTGAATTCGACTCACATTCTGGTCCAGCGTCCGGAGCACCAGACCTACCTGCTTTCTCTAGTTGTGGCTCTGCTCCTTTCTATGTTGGAAGAAAATTATGAAATCGGAAAATTTTGAGCCATCACTAGATTCTGATTTAGCAATCACATATACAAAATTTTAGGCGCGAATACAGATTTTCCAGTCACCATGGTGACCTGGCACTTGGGGTTTGTCCAACCTTGGAATAAATAAAGATGCATATACTGTTCTGAATATATTTTTTGTATATAGTCATTTTCATGACCCCGCCCAGGGGATTTCGGGATTCATGAGATCTGGGGGATCCTGGGAGGATATACTCAGATTTACGGCATGACTAGATCTGAATAAATTGCCTATGGCGATAGACCGGAGTTGTGCTCGTTTCAATGAGAGAGAGAGAGAGAATGAAAGTATATTTTTACTTGGACCGTGATCAAACTAGAATGGGGCTCAAGGGCAAAGGCTACGCCCCCAACAATCAAATAAATTTTTGTTAATTAAATGCTTTTGGAAAATTGGCACCAACTCAAAAATTCTCTGGAAGAAATTCCGTGTGTCCCCCCCAATAGATTGGTTTTCTTGGGTACGCTCATGCTCAGGGGTAGTCCCATTCCAAGGGCGTAGCGAAGAGGAAGACTTGGGGGTCTGGTCCCCTCGTCCGAAATGTGAGAAAATGACCGAAAAAAGGGGAAAAGATGACCAAATCTATTGTTCTATCACTTTGGTCCCCCCTGCCGAACGAAATTTCTGGCTACGCCCTTGTCACATTCACTTTGGTAACAATACATTAAATGATTGTTATACAGTCGAATATGCTGTTATAACGAAGTCCAAGAAACCGGAGAAAACACTTCGTTATAAAGAAATTTCAGATTGTTTGCATTGTTCCTATGTATACTTATTAGAGGGATTAGAAAACCATTCGTTAAAACGATATTTTCGCTGTAACGGTATTCGTTAAAACGGGATTCGCCTGTAATTAGAGCCCGAATTTTCCACTTAAAAAAAATGGCTAAATATGAACTAAAACTGAGAAAATATGTGCTAAAGAACAAATAACCAAGCAAAAAACGGAAATGCGTTTTTAAATGCATCTTTTCTATTTATCTCGGTGCATATTCATTTGCAAAAACATTCTCATGCAAATGATTTCTACATGTATTTTATTTAGGAATTTCTAGTTATTAGTACCGTAGCTGCTCACTAATAGAAAGAAAAAGTTGCTCGAAAAAGAAGCAAACTACACGTGCACACAAGTAACAAAACATGAATAATGTCAAAAATAGGCGGATTTTTCTCCTGAGATTTTACTTCTTTTTACTTGAAAAAAAAGAAACGACAAGCAAATAAAGCACCCGGGCTTCGGGTATGGTCCATTGTAGCTAGAAGGTCCTTGGAGTTGAGCAACCAAACTATTTGAAAATGTCGAATTTCCGATTCGATAGACGATGTTGCCTGATCCATAAATCCATGGAAATGAGCATGAATGTAATAAGTTCAGACTTTTAATTGTTCAGTTGGTCATCTAAACCGCTTTGATGATACGAAATTCTATGGAAAACGTCTTATGCTCTTAGAGAATCAACTGATTTGAGATCAAAAATCAATTTCACATGACTAGAGTTCCGTTCAATCGTTAATATTAGAACGAAATGATCTCAAAGACGTCCCAATGCAGATAAAGCAGCAATTTTCAATAATTTTATGTTCTTACAGAGCGAAACGTGAAAATTCGTTTATAATGAGAACTACGTTACAGCGAAAACTTTTCTTGTGGTTGTGAGCTGTTGTTATAACGAACTTTTATTGTATTTATGAGCAATATTAATTTGAAAAATTACAAAAATTTAATTAATCTTCCGCACAACTTGAAAATTTGCACTTATTCTGAAAATTCTTCAATTACATACATTTATACACACATTAATGCTAAAAAGAGGTTAATTTATATAAATGCAACAAACAGGACTAATCATAACAAATTTATAAATAGTGCAAAAAAAAAATGAATAAATCAAAAATAAAAAGGTCAATTTCCCGTGACCTTTCATTAAATTAAGTTGTATAATAACCAAGAATGGCCACTGAAGCTGTGCTTTCCAAAGTGTGAAACATCGACCCCTGGGGGAAGGGGTCGATGCAATTGTCCAAAGGGTCGATAGAAGCTATGGGTTTAGTATAGGATCCTATGGGTGGGCTTGAGTTGGGAGAAATGAGAAAGAAATTTTTTTTAAAGAAGAGCTATGGAACACAAAAAGTTTTGGAAACTTTTCACTGAAGCAGCGGTTCTCAACCGGTGCTCCGTGTACACTTCCAGGGGGCTCCGCACCCACTCGAAGAAAATAAATCAGTAAATTCGATAAATGAATATAAGAGGAGAGCGTACGGGGCTCCACCATAGAAATTTTACGCCAAATAGAGGCGGCCACTGATGCATATTTGTGTTTGAGTGCAGGTGATCATTTGTGGAGATTTTACTGTATTTAGGAAAATGTAATGGAACCCTTTGTATATATCTCCCTATTACGTTTCTGACCTTACTTATTTGTACGAGGTTTTGCTTCAGTTGCTATACATTTCTATACATTATCCCTGTATACAGGGCCTAATTTCTTCATGGGCAAATGAAGCCTTTATAACTTTGAGCCCCCGAAATTCAAACAACATACATTCACTGACCAATTAACATCTTTGACTCTTGTCGCAAGAGCCTCCTAATTCCTGCTTTACCCAGGGCCCTGCCTGTATACACTTCAATTAATCGACGTTTTCACTTCGATTCGAACTCCCAAGTCTTTGGAAAACACCTTTTCTATCAATCGAATCACATAATTTTTCAATTGGTAAAAACGTGTCACTGAAATACAGTGTTTTACGGTTTTCAAAAACCCATCATGAAGAAACGTTGTAAGCGGAAAAACTAAGCGGGATCGACTGTAGTTTCTCATGCATATTTTTTACTGAAAAAGTAATAAAATTTAAGATGATTGACTGGTTCAATCAGGGCTGCAACTAGATGCTTGGTTACCCGGGGCAAGCGCGCATTTTGACGCCCCCCTTGTAATGTTGAAGGAGAGGTTTTAGAATGAAATTTGCACCCCATCCGGTCTAGCGCCCGGGGCACGAGACCCGCCTGCTCCTCCCTAGTTGTGGCCCTGTGTTCAATGGCTTTTGACAGGTACTGAAATAATTATTGAACGGGCTACGGTATGCTGATAGCCAGGGCTGTAACTGGGATTTTTGTCGCCCCCACATTCGATAATTTTGTAACGGTGTTCTCTGTCAAGTAAAGGACGTTTTACATAACGTTTAAATAACACTTTTTTTTCGGTTAAATCTTGAAATGAATACCGTAAAATTGCTTGAGACTTATTGAATTGAAGAATTGCTTGAGCAACAGTAATGTTATGATAGTATTATAAGTATATTTCTTCTCAAGCATAAGATTTTGAATCAAAACGACAGATTTTCACAAAATTTTTTTTCGGAAACGTCTGTAAAAAAAAGGTGGGGGGGGGGGGTAATTTTCGGAAAAAGTTCGTTTTGCAGTACTGCTTTCGCATTTATACGACGCGTCGTATAAACGAGGTTTCATTAGAGCCTGAGCCCCCCCAACATTTTCAATAAGTTTACGCCTATGCCAACATTCTACATATTTTTTTTTTAATATTGACATAAGAATAATGTCTTTTAAGATTTGTAGGCCTTCTTTGAATAGGGATCTTGCGCACTCGGGCACCGTTTTTCTACCCGTCTAGCAAGGAGCAATTAGAAAAAAAAAGTACAGTATTCTCCACACTGGGAAACCATGTATTTTGGTTAATACATGTCCGTTTCCCGCCTCATCAGACTTTCCTAATAGTGCAACGCATGTATCAACCAAAAAATTATAACCACACCACACATTCACACACAACTGAACACCTTCCGGTTCTAGATACCCAGGCCCAGAATGAATCAGGTGCGAAAGCAGGGCCGCAACTAGGAACAAATATTTGCTCTGTTGCCCGGAGCCAGGTTCCATTTTGGCACCCAACTCCTCGTAATTTTTATCGGAAAAAAGTGTAAACTCAACGCTCTTAGCTGTCGGGAGCCAAACTCCTCCTGCTCTCTCTTAGTTACGGCTCTGTGCGTAAGATGCGGCCACACCTGGCCGCAAAAAGGAATTACCTTTTTTACCTTTTCAAAAAACTAATGAGGACTTTTTGTAGAAGAACCAATTTGATATTTTTTCAATGACTGATTGGAAAACAGATTCCAATCATAAACCCCCTGTCAATTCTGTTTACGAACTAAGGAAGAAGGCAAAAAATATATTGTTCCATTTCAGGGACGGGCTCAAGTTTTTCGCTGCCCTGCTGGGCAAAAACAGCTTTTGAGACCTCTAAACCAGGGTTTCTCCACCCCCCCCCCCAGATATTATGAATTTTCGTAGCAAAAAACAATCTTCCCCCCCCCCCCTCCCACGAGAATATCTTCCGTACGCTACTTCCCTACCCCAGTATTCCAAACGGCATCTTATCACTTGTTTTCTTTGTCCGCATCAGTAAACTCTCCACATAATGATCTGAAAGAACTTAAATACCTGTTTGAATAAAATAATACAATTTGCTAAACAAGTTATGAAAAATAGCTTGGCAAGTTATAAAAATGTGACTTGAAGGACCTGAGTTAAATAAGAAAAAAAATCTTAACTTTTTAATAAGTTATTTTTATGACTTGGACAACTTTTAGGATGATGGGTGACAATATTTGAAACCTTGTTTGTAACTGGAAGTTCCTGCTAAGACTAATGATTAAGGAATTGCAGGGTTCATACTCATTTTAGTAAAAAAATTTCCCTGACTTTTCCAGTCAAATTATAAAAAAATTCCAGGTTTTTTTTAAATCAAAAAATTGATATAAATTGATAAAAATTTAAAAAAATTAATTATATTATAAAATTATTTATATTAATTATAAAATTAATAATTTTAATTACAATATCATAATGACATCATAATCATAGATTTTTTTTACACGCATTTATGCTTTTCAAATACACCGGATGGAGAAAAAAATAGAACACAATTAAGAAATGAAAGATTTCCCTTTTCTGCAATTTCAATGCCCACAAGATTTAAGCCTTTATAGTCGCTTCCTTTGTGACATAATTAGTCAAAGATGTAGTTGGTTTCACAGCATCAAAATTCTTTACAGTTGGCTTGCACTTGCATAAGCGCTAGAACCGAGAAGTTTAGCAATCGGGGGTTGTTCACAGAACTCTGATTTAATATGCTTGACATGGTTCTGGATAACTTATCTGCCCATGTTGCGAGTTTTGCCACAAAGCTGCCACCATGCTTTATATGGGTCATTTTTGACTGCTTCGATCCAATCAGCCTACTGATGATCTGCCCACACAAGTTTTCTTACGACACATTGTTTTCAAATGAAAATACCCATGTGGAAATCAAAATGTACACGTGCATCATCCACCGTTCCTAACTGAAGTCAACTTACAAAATTATCGCAATTGAGCTTTGTACCCATGGCTTTCTATGATGCGTAGTTATGATGTTTCTTGGAAACACTAGAAAGAGTTACAATAAGGTCGTAGCAATATGCTTTTCCAAGCGGACTTACGAAATCCTTGTTCCTCCTCGGCAGTATCTATAGTTTTTTGCGATATTTTACGGATTATCAATATTTACGATGTTATCGGAATTCCCTTTTTTATCCCGACTGAATTTTTTTCTCTTTATTATTTTTTTTTATCAACCTTTTTTCCTGATCAGACGACAATCATGACAATTTTCCAGGTCGTTGTCTACAATTTCCAGGTTTTAAAACAAAAAAATGGGGCATTTTCTCTGATTTCCCTGACTTTTTTTAGTAAAAAATTTTTTCCCTGACTTTCCCTGGTTTTCCCTGACCTGTACAAACCCTGAATTGGCTATTGGACAACTTGTATGCAAGAAAATGAGAACAGATATTTTAGCTTTGATTTTGGAGCCAGAATTTCTATAAATAGTTGAATCTATACACAACTTCCATATAGATATCTAGAAATACATCATTGAAGTTTTATAATTTTTTTAGTAAGTTTTTCAAGTAATTTTTAGTAGTATTCCTGTTTGAATACAGGCTGCAACCAATTTGGCAACACCCAATGTTTGTTTTAATGTAAGTGCAAAATTTATCTGTCAAATCTGAGAACTTTATTAAAAGAAAAAGAATACAACTTACAATGAAAAAAAATTTAACAAGACTAAAAACTACTCCTAAGAAAGAGACTTTTTTCTGAATGTTATGCTCAGGTGAACTCGGAAAGAAAAGTCTTCTCGTCTTTGCCAGGAAGACTTTTCTTTCAGAGTCACCTGTTTTTCCTCTCTTTCCTGAGTAAAATAATTGAATTACCCATACTGTTGTTTGTCTCAGTTATGCCTTGAAATCTCCAAAAGAATGTAAGGCAGATGTGCATCTGGTCTATATTTATTATATATGCACATTGTCTGATAGCTTTCAGTCACCTGAATTCTTGAAAGTTACAATATTTCTTGGCATATCCATTGCTGTTCCCTATAAGCAGTGCACGCAAAATAACAAAATGCACCATAGGTGGATATGGCGTGTTGCTATTCCATGCACAGAAGAATTGAGTCTGCATGTAAAGATAGATGATAGAAAATTGGCTGCAAAACTCAAGTTCTTAAAAACACTTAGAGGGTTGTAGCGCTTATGCTAAATATTGGTTCTTAGCATTGAACCAGAGTTTATAATCAAATACAAATATTTGTTTTTACAATACAAGAAAATATTATTTACATGAAAGTTAAATTTTGTAATGAAAATTAAATTTTGTCCTAAAAAAGTGTAGCAGATAACCAAATCCTCGGGGGGGGGGGGGATTAAGAGAAAATTTTGCAAAAAATATAAAAAATAACTAATTGAACTATTTTCTTTTTTTACAATTTTGAAAATGTCTTGCTTCATGTAATATTTATCAAAAAAAAAATCTCATGAAAAACGTCGGCCTCTTCATTAGTCATTTTGGCATGCTCATCTCATTCTTTTGAGAATAACGTTCCAGTGCAAAGTACTATGTGTTATTGCCGTTTGATTCAATTGGGAAACTTTTTGTTTGACTCGCTTCATAATTAAGTCAATGTCTTCTTTTTCTCCCCATGATAAAAGTTCCTGGACAAGAGCAGAAATGAAAACACTTCCACTACACGGATCTCTATAACTGACATACCTGAAAAAAAATTCAAAACCATGAGCACCTTTTCAGGCATTTAATTCAAAGCAATAAAATTTCAACAGTTTCACTTTCCTGAAATATGGATTTAAAAATATTCCATCTTCAAAATATTCTGAAGTGCTTTTGAAATGAAAAAAAATATATCAATTCAAATTTGATGGCACTACTTGAAGTGCAACTTAATTTTATTGTTACAGCAAAACTTCTATTCTCTGTCTGTTTTCTATAAGTTTTGTGTGGTATATAGTATAGTGTTATTTTTCAGTGAAAAAAAAAGATTCTCTTACCCCCCCCCCCAGAATATCCTGTATATGCCTATGTGACTCCACATATGCACCTTGTAAACATTCCTCAGAGGAACATTTAATACATTAGTGCATATCAGAAAGTGTCAGGTGAATATTGAATTATTTCAATGATATCAATTATCTTGACAGCATCAGAAATTTGTTGGAGCTAAAAAATGTGATTCATGGACATATTTATAACATTCTGGCTAATTTGCTTCAAGCTGTGTAAAGAGCACAATATTGTGCTTTAACCCAGTCCCAGAAAAAGGGAGACATCACATTGAATATGTGCTTGAGTGAGGCAGAGCTGCTACAAGCAGTGAAGCAGAGTGCTGATCTCGACAGAGAAATCATAGTTGTTGTGTTGTCACATTGATATTGCAAAATTTCTATAAAGATTTAATGTTGGTTTGTTATGCAAATTTGTTATTTGTTTTTTCATTGGTTGTTTTAAAAATATTTTTTTTGAGATGGTCAGTCCCTGGAATTGGGCCATACCACACTTCCTTTTTCAGGTATGAATGTCCGGACACCTGATGATCAGGGCGCTTCAGTTCTTCCGTCTATAGTTGTAATCATTTGGTTAGCTAATCGACTCTTGGTGAGCTACCCATCTGGCTAAAATGCTGATGTCATAGTTCAATTCAATCACTCACTTGTGCAAAGGCACATCGCCGGCTGGTTTCAGAGCTTGTCGTCTCCTCGCTCAGTCTATATTGTGCTTTGAGGTAGCAAATAATTCACTTGCTGCCGATTGTTGGCTCCCGTTGACAGATTTCCTGACATGCCCGTCTGCCGCATCAGGTCCCACATCGAGATAGAAGGCCTCCACATGCTGCTTGTGGCATTAGTAAGTAGCCCATTTTCTCTCAGAAAATATTCAGGGAAAAAAATTCCCTGTTCATGCTAGTATCAACGCTGTGCAGAAAAGAAATTATCAGGCTCAGAATTGGCGATTTTTATGCCCCACATCCAATCACCATGCGGTATTTGTCATCGGATTGTGATCTTCACTCACTTCTCTCAAGGTCTATGACGTCACTCCTTACGTGAGCCGCATGTCGTTGTTCAACTGTTGCTACGCCATTGTGAATAGATTTTTCAACATGAAGAGGTAGACTAATGCTACGGGTATGAGAAGATTATTTAATGTTTCTGTTATATCGCTAATCTTTATTTAAATAATCTTGTTTCAAACATTAATAAATAAATTATTTTGTTCAACTAAAAAATCTTTCTTGAATTATTTGTCTCTCTCTCGATGCACCAAATTCTCCAGATCAGAACCTGGGTCATATGCAGGGTTACTGCAATAAAACAAGCCTTTTTGAATTTTGCCCTTTTTCCCCTGCATTTCCACCTTATCCATAAAACCTATGTTGCAATCACAAGTGCCCGTTTGGGAATGCATCTGTTGAGCTTGCGATGAGGCTGATTCATTGGCCAAGGCCTTAGGCACAGCAGTTTCAAGGGTCAATTCCGATTTGGTTAACAACCGCTTCTGTGAATAGCCCCATCGGCAATCCCCCAAATGAATTTATCACGCAATCTGTCCACCAAGGTTGCATTAAAACCTCAATTCCTGTCAAGGCGTCACAGTTCCGCAACGTAGTTATTTATCTTCTCTTCAGGTCAATGCATGAGTTTATGAAACAAATCTACAATAAATGACAGATTCTTTCGGACTGAAATTATTTTTTAGGGCAGTAATAAGGTCATCATAAAACTTATCTGCAACTGTAGCCAGCATATACCATGATCAAAGGTGCACATTTTAACTAGGGTGTATCAATCTAAAGCCTCAATGCAATTTGCCTCCAAAAAGTTAGTTAATTTTTCCTTGTAAAGATCCCACAAGGATCCAAAATGTCGAATTCACAGATTGATCCTATGCACGCCATAATTTTTTGGACTAGGAAGAGGGACAAGAGAGAAAAAAATCCTGAATGGCCAGAGAGCAACAAATTTGAACAATCTAAGTATCAGAAATATCCTCTAACCTTATCGGGTAGAAACACCTGAACTGAGACTAAACAAAAAGTCTATGGATTCGAGCAGCACTACCAAAACAATTTTGCAGGATTGAGCAGCATCACCAGAACAACAAAGTTGCATGATCTAATCAATATCTTGTCGCCATGTTTTTAAAAGCAGAAATGCGGTACTTAGAAGATTAATTTATTCGACATTTTGTAACATGATGCTGAACATTGAACAGTTAAAAAGACATTTCTTCATGAATGCCTAACACCATGGTGTTGAACAGAAAGGCAGAACTGAAGTGTGTGTCTGGGAGAGGAAGATCTTCCCTATATATAGATGTATCGATAACGTCATCAAGGCAGATCAATGTTGCTAGCATCCGATTTGCATACCGGATCGCAAAAATATTAAGAAAGATAATAAGAGGTATAAAAATAAAATAAAGAAAAGATATTAGGAAAAAAGCCCATAAAAGAAATGGTTGTCACAGCATAAATACAGCAACCCAAAGTTAGGAATAATGCAGAAAAATTAATTAAAATAACTAAAGGTGAATAACTAAATAAATATACGCTGCCCATAAAAACATGGTTGTAATTCATTTAAATATGAATAGCTTCTCAATTTAATCATTAATAATAAAATTTTGGTATAAAAAAAAACAAATAATACACTAACAAACAAAAGCTTTTTAGAAAAAAATTCACAGATTTTTAACTTCTTTAGGTATGTTTACTTTTTCAAAGAGAATTTACTCACATTACTAGTAGACATTTTAACCAGCAAAAATTTGCCCATTAATCATTTTTACCACAGTACCGCACCTTCATACAAACACAGTCATTTCTTCACTAAAGAGTTTTAGTAAAGAAATAAGAATGGAAATGGTTCTTGATTTCATTCCCATGTTTTCATTAACTGTTTGAAGTCCAATGTTACATAAATGCAACATAGTTTTTATTTGCAAAAATATCAAATAAAAATTGATTCAAAATTTTCCGGTTTTTATCATATATCTATAGATAGGTTTTCAAGAATTTTGAAATTTTAAATTTTTTGGGCATTTTTCCCCCATTTCGATAAAAATTTGCCAAAATTTCAATTTTAAAGTAAATTGAAAACTATTGTGTGTTTCTACCACTTAATATATCAATCGAAATAAATCAATTAGGCTCTTTGTACTGTTGCACATGAACAAGCTGTGTGCATTCAAAAATGCATATTCCATTTATGGAACATTGGTTTTTCAAGAGAGCGGGATTCTAGGGATATCTAATGTGTGGTGTGCTGCTTTGATTTTCCCGTCCGAACCACCAGGTGTTGTCGTCATTCGACATGTGTATGAGACAATTCTGGGTAATATGACACAGCGGAATGTGCATTCTGGGGTTGATTGTTTATATTGGGTGAGTACTTTTTTAATCTTGCATTTTTAGAAATGCATTTTTTTGCAAACCGCAGACTGATCAAACCGAGATCAGCAATCGTAGATACTCTTGGTATGTTCAGCTGTGTGTAAGTAACCATGCCAGAACGATATCTCACACTAGAAGTAGGATATTTAGAAATTCTTTCTGATTCTGAATTATAGGACATAGATCTATGCCAATTACCTGCTAATGAACTTGAGAACATCAAGAATGAAGAGGATATTGTTGAAAATGATCTGGTGGCAACAGTTTCAACTGATGTATGTAGAATGGTAGATATATTTTGCAACAACAAGGATGAAGTGTTCGAAATTCCCAAAGCGTGTTCTTCAAAAGATGTAAGGCAGAAGACAGGAGCAAAACGCGTAAGTGCAACACTCATGTGAAAATCTCAAGAAAAGGCAAGAGATGGTTTTGAGCAATCAAAGAAAAAATTTGCATGGGATAAAAAAAAAATTCTTTCAAGAACCCAATGAAAACTACAGCTATGGATCCAACTATAGCGTGTTGGATAATTCATTCAGAGTTGCGAGAAGCAGATTGTATTCCCATTTGGAATTCCAAAAAGAAGTGACAATGAGCCTTCTATGAATGAAAGAGAGGTTAACTATTCATCCAGGTCCACGTTGTCAACTGAAAAAAGATGCCAGGTCATCTGATGGCCATTATATTGTGTCTGCTAAGCAAGGACAGTGTGCAGTTTTCCAAAAAACATTACGTATAAATGCCACCAATGTGACAAACGGGTCCATCAAAGATGTTTTCTTTTTTATCACGGACATTAGAAAAAAAAATTAAATTTTCTGCACACAATTTTGTGGTAAAAAAACTGGTATGTGTTGTGAATTCAAATTTGTAGTAGAAAATAGAAAATTTTGTGTGATAACTGTACTCCAGAAATAAATAATTGTCAGAATATAGGTGATACCAATTTCTGCTTTCACCTCTCCCCAAGTGCCAATGTTCCATTTATGAAACTATTATTTTCCATCATGAAAAACAAAGAAAAAATTAATCTTAAAATTCCAAAGTTGATCTATGTTTCGGTATGTAAAATAACTTTGAATTCCGAATTTCAAAACAATAAGTGACTTTATTCATGGTTCGGCCTTTAAATGGTTAAGAAATCTCTAAAGTTTCGTAGCTTTCTGATGAATAATTATTGATGAAGATAGCTCAAAAGAGGAAAAAAAAAAAGAAATGAGCTCAGAAAATAAAAAAAAAGTGTGCTTGTATTAACTGAACATTTTACTTGTGACAACACGCAAAAAGCAATGCAATTAAATAGTGAACCAAACATTATTTTAAAAATGCTTGAATTAAGTTGTGCTGTTAATAAAAGAGTTCAACTTTAATAAGAGAAATGAGACAGACAAAAAATACCCAGGAACAGTTGAGAAAGCTTCATATACATCTCTTAGGGGTCCTTTTTCAGGCAGTCTATTTTTCCCTTTTGTCTTCACAATACAACTGGATGAAGATTCTAGCAAAGACATTAAAAAGTCAGTACTTTAATATCATCAATTAAAAGTTCAATTACACAGCAAGTAGGCTGCTGGCCTGATATAAAGCTCTCACTGGTCATATCCAGGCTGAAAGCCACCAGTTTGTGTAACTCTTACATTACAATACAATGAAAACGTGTTACAACAATAATCAATATAATGATTAATCTCTCTATATAACAATATTTTTTTAAATCCTATTTAAAATTACCTTTTCTTATCTGATGTAAAACTGCTCAAGACATACGTACACACAATATGATACTCTTACTACAAAATATTTCTCTACACATTAATATTTTTTAGAGATTTTAACAGGGTTCATACAAAATTTCCTAAATAAAAAAAAATTAAGGAGTTTTCAAGCAGTTTTTAAGGAGTCATGGCAAACTTCATAATTTAGAAGTTTTACAGCAAAAAAAAGGCTGGGCACATATGCTAATTTATTTTTTTTAATTTGCCAAACAAATTTTCCGTCTTCTCAAAAATATAGACGTAGAAGTGATTCAGAAATTACAACTTTTGATTTTTTACCCAGCATTATAAGAATTCAGAAAAATAATCAATCCACATACAGATAATAAATACTTTTCTGTTGTCACCAAAGTGTTCTAAAACCTTCAAGTTTCAGTCAAAAATATAACTCGTAACAGCATCACATAAATTATAAAAATTCCAAGTGATATTCATTCCCCCTCAATTATTTAAAATAAAAAAACCAAAGCTGACAAAGATTTTTTTTACAAAATTATTTATATTTGCAGCAACTCTTTATTTGCCTCTTTCTTAAAGTGGATCAACACATACACAAATTCTTTAAAATTAAGTTTTTCAATTTTTTTGGCATGATTTTTGCTGCCTTCTTGTTTTTCAGTTATACTCAGAAAGAAATTGTTGCAAAATAGGAGCAAATTTCAGGATATTTCAATACGATGTTTAGCGATTTAGCACTCGTTATTTGGCGACATTGGCGATTTAACACTCATTGTTTGGCGATATTGGCGATTTAACACTCATTATTTGGCGGACTAGCTCTTTTATTCATGAAGTGAATTTTTTCCCCACGAAACATCGGGATTTGACACAATGACGATCGACCAGTTATCTTTTTTTTAAAAAACGGAAACTGCGGTCGGTGGTTGAGAAACGCTGGACTAGAGTAAACCATCATCAGCTGCACGATCAAAGATACGATTGGGGTTTCACAATGAAAAGTCTGATGAGGGTCCGATAATTTGAATAAGGAGCTGCGGCTACAACAATCTGATTTTTGGAGACAAAATAGAGAGCGGGAACTTGCCAGGAAAATCCAACACACATCTAAATTCAACTTCAATCCTCCAAATTTTATAGAGGACTGAAAATACTCTTTCAAGTTTTGCGTAACTTTTTTTTCATAAAATAAAATACCTCTAAAAAAAATTTTAATACCCCTTAAAATTTGGAAAGGAGAGAAATTACACTCTAGGAAAATTATTTTCTCGGATAATTCAAAGTGCAACTATGGAAAATGAGAGGAAAGAGTGGTGCTGAAGTACGAAGAAATAAAACATGCTCTCTGGGAAAGAATCATTTCGTGGCACGTGAAAACAAAACTTTTTTTTTGCTCTTTTCCGAAAGTCTGGGAAATTAATGCCTTAACGTGTCATTGTACATACCATAGAGGAGAAACATAAGTATTTCTCTATTTCTCCTCTAAGGTGCATACAAGGCAGGTATAAAAGTATCTCGAGAAGTTTCCAAGTATACAAAAAAAATGAAAACAAGCGCTATTTGACGCTCAAACCTAATATTTCCATAGATACTATAGAGATGGTGGTAAATGTTGGGAGGGGGCCTCAGGCCCCATGGGACAGATACAAGTATAAGCCTATGGGAATATTTAATTACTTTATGAGTTATACAATTTTTGCATAGATAGAATTATTGGTTTTAAATTTTAATTTTACGTTCCAAAGAAGGGGGCATTTCTGGTTTTTTGAAATTAAAAACATTCTGTATAGTGACCGTTAACAATCATCAGGGCCAGGACTAGAGGGGGGTGGGCAACTACCCTTGGTGGCAAAAGTTAGGGGACTGCAGTTTTAGGAAAAGAACAGAAAAGCCAGACGTACTCCCATGTTAAGGAAACAAAGAACAATGTTATAAAATTATCTTTAATTTTAAAGTTGTGCAGGGCAGCAAAAATCCTAGTTACAGATCTATAATCATACCAAAAATTATGGCTCTTGTGATTACAATATTTACAAAAGATTAATTTTATTGACATGTTTATGCTACCTGTAAAAAAAAAGAATTAAGATTTGATTGGCAGAAATGATAACACTGGTCTACAAGGTTTTTCTAACAAGGAAAATTTAGCTGTTCTTAATTCATTATTAGGTGCTGATTCCAGATCTCACCTTAAAAAAATGGTCATCATGTCGCTTTTTGTTATATATGGTATTTAATTTCAAATATCTTTCAAAATTTTACATATTTAGGTGATATACATATGTGAAATGATACTAGAAATCATATATTTCCATTTTTTGTCATCTAAAACTTGGGAAATGGCAAAACTGATTTTATCTCTAATTGCAACTGGACTGTTTTTTTAATTGAAAGAGAAACACACTTTGTTTATATACAACCCTTTAGTCACAAAATGGAGCTAACTCAATGTCACAGATGCATTAATGTTCCAAATAAGTTTTGCTGCCACCACTTCACATAAATTGGGCTAATCAGAAGTGCACACAGGGGAAGGGAGAATGGAGGGCTCATACTTCTCCCAAAATGATCAAAAATTACAAATATTTATAAATATTTTTGTAAAAAATATAATATCAAGACTAAATATGAAAGACTAATAAAATACCTTTATCAGCTATTTTAATCAATTTCTGTTAACTTAAATTTTTTGAAGGTTAATAACTAAAAAAATGTATCTAAAAATTCCTTGTGAACCCCCCTCCTTAAACCCTTTGTGGCCCCTCCTAAGTAGATCCTGAGTGTGCCCCTGGGCCCTGGAACTGATGGAAAACACATTATGAAGGCTATGGACGAATCCGGCCCAGGTTTCTCGTACCTAAAAGAAAATTTTTGGAAATTAAATGAGACAAAATTAAAAAAAGGAGAATTTGTAAGTCCTCAAATAGCAAAACTATTGAGTGATTTTGTTTCCACATAGAACTTGCTACAGGGCAATCATTCACATTTGCAATGAAGGGATTTTTCAGAGAATCAAGGCAGGTGGGACCCTTTAATGATGAGTAATTGCTGTTGGTTTCTGCAGAATGAAGCCAACACGATACATAAGAGAGAGAAATGAATTATTTTTATAAAATACTGAAAAAATGAGTATAAATATTGTTTTGTGTTTATACATGTGCACTCTATGGATATTATAGTATGTATGTGTGTACGAGGAAAAAAATAAATTTTTTTGCTGTTTCATATATAATAATATATGAATATGATAACATAACTATCATAATAAATATTTTATAATTTGTTATTAAATATGTCACACACAATTATCTCCATTTCCAAGATGTGTTTTTCATAGTATATGTGTATTTCAAAAAATGATCATTGTGCATACCGAAAAAACCTGTACATGATGATTTTGGCATTCATTTTTGAATTCAGCATTTCAATTCTTTTGTTATTAAAAAAAGGTCAAAATTGTTTGAGGTTGATAATTTTACATTGGAATCAGGTACACATGTGTGTGTACCAAAGATTTTAACTTAAAAAAAACATTAAGAACATTTAAAACCATCAAAAATGAGGTACACATATGTGTGCCTCTCCAGCAAAGAGGATAAATAAAAATCGCATAAACGGGACTCCACTATACTGTGGTTTTATGCATTTCTTTTTTTCTGTGTACTGAACGCCACCTATGTGAGGAATATTGCAATACAATCCTGGAGTGTGTTCTGTCGCTATTGAATCTCAAATGTTTGTAAAAATTAGAGGGGGGAAGGTAGGAATGGCATCTTCCATCTTTGAGGAATATGTTGGTGACAGACCCTTGCTTTGATGAAGTTAGCCAATGGTCACTCACAAGCAGGGACATAATTATAAACCTATACCATAAAAAACTACCAACCAAGACCTGGGATGTCATTTGTTAAGGTCTTTTAGGAAGAGCTGAGTTTTGGGTAAGATGAAATTAGAGACAGTTGAAACTGAGAATTTCATATTTGCAAGTGGATGTCTAAAATTACTTGTTCAGATTTTATTTTTTACTGAATATTTATTTTTTATCTCATTAGTGTTATTGTTTTCTTGTTATCACTGAAAAGGGACGGAAAGTACTATCTCCCACATTTGATTATCGGAAAAAATAGGTAGAAATATTTTCTTATCAAAAATTCGTACTGGAACAAAGATAGAAATTTCATCTTGTTAATATTGGAAGAAAGAAAGTACTATCTCCTGCAGCTAAACATTATAGAAAAGATAAAAAAATTTTCTTTTATTTCATTTGTGTAAAGATCGTGTTTGTACTCAAGCAGAAATGTTTCTTTAGTACCTGATTAAGCAAGATTATTGAATACTGGCTCCAGCGGAGACCCATATGCGAAGACCTCTGGATCATCAAGATTTTCAGAGTTGTGCAACCAGAACCACAACTAGTGAAGGGGGAATCTGGTACCCATTTGCTGTACCAGAAAGGGTGACGAATTAATATTTTTTCTGTTGAAAATAACAAGGGGGCACCAAAACAGATACAGGCCCCGGGTGACAGAATAATTTTTTTACTTTTTACTGCGGTCCTGTGGGCAATTATCATCTAAACAAAAAATTTCATTTTTTTTTATATTTGCATTGTTTATTTTTATTAATTTTTTGAAAAATCAGTTAATCCTCAACTTCTATAGTATATATCGATGTTCCACTATTATTTTAAAATTCATATACTTATTTTTAAATAGTTTTATCATAATGAAGAAAATATAACCTCTTAAAATTTATTCAAAAATTTTCATTTGTATACAGATATATTTTTTTCCATTGTGTCATGTTTGATAAATTGACCTGTGTTTCCAATGTGTTAGGTCATGTAGAGCCATTGATGATTAGACTGCCCCGCAGAGCTGAACTAAACATGAACATTTCTTTAATACAAAAAAACTCTGGAACCCCCAGGTTTCTGCAGAGCACTAATTGGACAGCCATGGTCTGAAATGATCTGAATCGGTATTTTCGAACTTTTTGCAGCTATGGCTCTACAAGCTTTTGAAAATTTCTTGCTCTGTATGTTCAACACCCCTCAATATTTTTTTTAAGAGAGAGAGTCTGAGCTTCTAATACTACCACTTTGGGAAACACGGGTACCAATGATGTTCATAACAACTCAATTTTCAACATACAAGCCACTACAATATACACTAATTGTATTTCATTTTTACATCACCATATCGAAAGCAAATTAATATCCCATAGAATCCCTTGATATACTAAAGCAGTAGATCAAGGCATCTCAGCTGCCCCCCCCCCCCCATAAAGAAGTGTGAACTTGTCATCCATCTTTGAGCAAAAAACAGGCTTGCTGCTCCAAGTAATATCTCGGAAATCATTGAAAAGAAACAAAATAGTTAACAACGTAACGACAATACTGACTTCCCACTTTTGCTCAAAAAATGGCAGATGAGTCAACCTGGTATTTCAAGGAGCTCTAAAGCGAATGTTTCAAACCTAAAAAAAAGGGTTTCATGTTATTATTTATCTTTTATTTTAAATGTATCCCATCCAAACTAATCTATGAAATCAACTGCCAAACTAAGCACAGCACAAACTTAATGATTCTCACAATTTATAGGAGTGTCTTAAAAACATGTCAGGGAAAAGAGTGACTGCTTTTCACTTTTTTTTTTACCCATGCTGACGAGTATCTATATTGTCTCAGGAGTACAGCGATTCACCAAATAATGGATTTTTTTTGGACATCAGTATCACAGAACGATAATATTTATTTAAATATGTAACATAAATATAAAGAATGTTTTTTCAAATTACATTTGAACAAAGCAATGTGCACATGGGCAGTACGTCAACTTAGTATATAAAAAACTACTAAATCTACAAAAAGTAATGAAAGTCATACAAAAGAATAAGTGGTAGTGACTTAATTCTTTGGCTACTTGACAGCACACCAACTCCGGTCATATATCACCATACAGCAATTCCAACCAGTGGAGTTAGGTAGGAAATGAAGGCGCCATCTATCAGTGCTTATCGCAGGCTTAGTAGGTAAAGAACTTGATCTGATGTTCTTTGACCAAATTTGACCTGTGGACCTTGACAGAAACCTTCATAGCGGAAGATAAGCATCTTACCACTGCACCACTCAGGTTAATTCTTTGGTTGGGCAAAGTCGGAGATATGCTTCTACCCCCTCCCCATATGAAAAAAAATTTTTTTTTTTTTTTTTTTCATTACTGTCATGAAAATTAGATGGCATTCAAACTCAGACAATGCATAGATTTGATATAATTGAAGAAAAATAATAATCACAGTACAAGCAAACCTGTCATAAAATAGGGAAACAATGGAGGAAAAAAATTTAGCATATACGGGGTGATTATAAAAAAACTATCCCGACATATGGGCCCCTAACTATCATACCATTCACAGAAACTGAATGAAATTTTGGCATAAGGTATTTTGATGTATGCGCTCGAGAATGATATGGAAAACAACAGTGTCACTCTAACAGTTACGGTTACAGTGAGAAAATTTCGAAAATATCAAATGGCAACACCAATTTTTTTGTATTGGAATGCGATCTCCATACTGAAAAACACTAAATAGCGTTGGAATGGCACCTGTAGCACGAAAATCCCCGAAGCTAGGCAAGGAAAAAGTAAAAAGGACTTTGCCGTGCACTAGAGCATTAATTTTCGTTTCATACGTCACACCGTTTCTTCGGCTGAGATCCCAGCCTGATTACTCCTCCACAAGGTCATGTGGAAAATTTGTGAAACACAATAAAATGCTTTATTTTATGCTGCTTCTCTGTCCTTATTGGTTGTCTTCACTTTTAGCTTATCTACCGCCGGTGATTTTCATGCTACAGTTGCCGTTCGAACGCTATTTAGGGTTTTTCACAATGGAGATCACATTCCAATACAAAAAACTTGGTGTTGCCATTTGATATTTTCGAAATTTTCTCACTGTAACCGTAACTGTTAGAGTGACACTGTTGTTTTCCATATCATTCTTGAGCGCATACATCAAAATACCTTATGCCAAAATTTCATTCAGTTTCTGTGAATGGTATGATAGTTAGGGGCCCATATGTCGGGATAGTTTTTTTATAATCACCCTGTATTTGAACACCATTCATACATCATTTTAAAAATTTCATTTAAAAAAGAAATCCAAATCACCTGAGAATGATTGAGCAGTCCACTAAAGCCATCCAAAAGTGATGGGGAGTTTAAGGATTAATGAAACATGTAATTAAGCTATTCAATCCTTCAAATTAAATGATTACTTAAATAATTAATAATTGAATAGTCCATAAAGTTTTATTGTGTCACAAACCTGGCCTTTCATATTCTTGACAAGCTTGAACAAAAAATAGTTTTGGCTTTCCATAAAAAGTCATGCATGTGTTAGCCACCATATCAATGAGTTCAGAAATTTGCACTTCTAAACCATCAGAACCATAAATTATATCTGTTGTAAGAAAACAAAAAGTACCAACCATTTCATGTTATCTAAAAAGTTTATAAGCATGATATTCATGATAAAACACAACATATTCTGAAAACTACACTCAAATAAATGGAGGATCAGAAGCCAATCAGTGCAAGTTAATTTTCTGAAAATGACTTTAGTATTGCAAGTGCCTTTTCACTATTAAAACTTTCAGTTGCCAAAGAATTCAAGTTGCTGTCTTTATATTGAAACAGCAGATAGCACCTTTTATACTGACCACTGAATAAAAATAATCCTTTAATCTCATTTTTAATGTTTATTAACTTACGCTAATTGGCTTCTGAGCCCTCCAAATGAACAGTTCCTAGAAGTTCAGCATGGCATGCAAATTTGCAAATTGAGAAGTCTTTATGAAATCAGTTTGGTAACTGATTTGAATGACGAAAATTTTTAATATTCCTCTAACTTTTACAAGCCCATTTTCAGAACTAAAATCAAACTACACACAAAATTTTGCGGGTCACAATTTTTCTAAAATAAACGTTTCAAAATTATGTTATATAGCAAAATTGCATAAAGTGACATACCTGTATGTTATGATGATTAGGACTATAAATATTAATCTTTTGCATCTCACATATTTATCATGTTAAATGCTTTTTCATAAAAATCTGGTTTCATTGGAGAGAATGTGTGAATAAGACTACAAAATTGGAAGGCTTCTGGATATATTGAAAGCATTGGCACCTATGCGTTCTTATTATGTATTTATATTGATTATGTATACAGGGTGAATCCAACCTATTCTGACGAATGAATAGTGATAGACAAGCCTAAGTGGATCATGAAACACCCCACCAACCCTGTGCTATCTCAAATGGTTTCCGAGTTATGATGGAATCGATTATGGAAAAAATATGTGTAAAGTATTAAAAAATCTACATTTTGAAGTTTCTAAGAGACGTACGTGCAAACTAACCACATATTTGGAAAGAACGAAAAAAATCCTATAAGGTGACACTATTTCCATCAAAATATCTGGATTTATTAGCGAGCTACAAGTGCTGAAAGATTAGTAAAGTTCAAATTCGAATTGGTGCCGAAATTTTTCATTGCCAATTACACCTTTCTAGCTACAATCAATCAAATTCATAAAAAGCTTGTTCATTGCACCAGCTTTCAAAACAGCCTACAATAAACCACATCATTGTTTTGGTTCAGGAGAAATTTAGCCTTTTGTTCGAAATACATCACTGAAATCAACATTTATCTCGAAGTAGATATTTAACGAAAATTTAGAATTGGTGGTTACAGATTTCGGCAACAATTCGATTTTGCAGAAAAAATCATATAAGGTGACATTACAGGATCATCGAAATATACAGGATATCTGTATTGAATGGTGTGCTACAATCGCTGAGAAGTGATTGGTGAAGTGAAAAAAATTTTGTTTGTTTGTTTGTGTGTGCATGCATGTGAGAATTGTCGCCAAAACCTACTAAAATTACTTTGACAAATATTGATTTCAGTGATGTATTGCAAACAAAAGGCTAAATTTCTTCTGGACAAGACCATCGATATGGTTTTTTGTAGATTCTTTCAAAAGCTGGTACAATGCACAAGTTTTTGGTAGATTTGGCCAACTGTAGCTAGAAGGGTGTTCGCTTAATTGACTATGAAAAATTTTGGTCACAATTTGATTTTGAACTTCTCCAATCTTTCAGCGCTTGTAGCTTGCCAATACATAATAATGTCATCTTACAGGATTTTTTTTGTTCTTTTTAAATATGTGCTTAGTTTGCATGTAGGTCTTTTAGACACTTCACAAATGCTGGTTATTTCAGACTTGACACATATTTTTTCCATAATCAATTATCCACCATAACTCAAAACTGTTTGAGATAGGAAAGGGTTAGTGGGGTGTTTCATGATCCACTTGGGCTCGTCTATCACCCCCTTTCATTTGGCCGAATAGGTCGGATTCACCCTGTACAGTATGAGAATAAAACAATCAATTTCTAGCGCCTGAAATAAGACCTATAAAGATGTTTGATTTTGGAAATTTCCAAATATTGTGTGAATACGGGTTAAACAGCTTACAAAATCTCAGGAATGATTTGCCACTATGATTATAACATAGAATCTAGCCTTTCTCTTTAAGTGGGATACCTCCCGAAATTTTGGGCTCTGAAGTAAGGAAATACGTTTAAATGGACCTGCAATCCAGTGCACAGAGAGCAAATTTACTGTCAATGACACATTAATGACAAAAACTGGAGGCTATATAACTGCACCATCTCATGTGTTTAAAATTATTTGTCATGAGAGACTTGTGTTGTGAATGGAGTGATGGAAGCATTTCAGCTTTTGTGATGTTAATTTACCATATAAGAAATTCACTCCACCATGACTAAAGAAGTTTCACTTAAAAAAAAATTGTTCAAAAAATGGTGAGGATGTGTGGTGTGCTTGGAAACATTTATATACATCTTTTGTTTCACTCATTATTTTTTTTATATAAAGTTGATCAGCTTTGACTCTTGAAATGTATTATGTACACAGGGTACATAAAAAAGACCTTAAACAATTTGCAAACAGAAACAGAGCAACAACTTTGAAATTTAGATAACCGCATAGTAAAGTGACCATGCTGGATCAGATACAACAAACAGCAGCAAACAAAATAATGGGGGTAAATATTAAACTTTTATACAGGCCCCCAATAAACATCAAATTTATTTTTCTCTCTCTCTATATTATACCAAAGGAAATTTATCCCATAACATTTGAAGGAAAATTTGCAGAAATATTGATAGTTTAAATTCTTGAATTTTTTTTTTTACATGCTAAAATAATCAAGTCTCAAAATAAATAGAGAGATGGTCCTTAAAGTCTTGAAAATTTATCACCATCCTGTGTTTCCAGTCCGATATAACATTTCTTTTTCAGAACTCTATGAATTTGCAATCACATCTTATGTAATTGGTTAAGATTAATGGAATCTCAAAGAAAAAAAAACTATCAAAAGAAAATCAAAGGATCTGATTTTTTTTCCAAAAAAAATACTTGAAGAATAAAAAGTTTCTATAATATTAAGGTGATTGATCTAAGTCCATAGTTTAGTGTGACCATTTATATAGATACTACAGAAAATCCATAACAGTTGGCAAGTGTGCATAAAGACAAAAATGGGGATGGGTGGACATCACAGTCAAATGCATTCTCTTGTACAAGCCTCCTCCTTGGCCAACAATATTGTAAAAATAAATAAAAAATGAGGGCATCCAGCAAATTGTTGTCAAAAAGTGGCTAAAACAGTGATTCTCAAATGGTAGGCCAGGATATAAAGTAAATCAAAACAATCCAATACATCCAAAATAAAGTTTTGCTCACCAGCTTGACCATGAGACAGGAGACAAGCTACAAAGATGTCATAACCTTGATTATTTCCACATATATTTTTAAAATAATCTTTGATTTCGAAAGACTTTAAATTATTGAAAACTTCTGTTTTAAAACCAAATCTTCTCCAAACATTTTTGAGGTTATCTGAAAGAAAAGATTATTTCAAATGAAAATACATTTAAAGTATTAAGTATAAATTAGATAACTCTTTTTATTTCCATATGCACAATTTTTTTCATCTGCTAATACATTGTATTGTTTTGAAGAGAAATAATCTATATACAAAAAATATATACCAAGTCATACATGACAAACATGCAAAACAGACTTTTCATTGAAATTTCAACTGTCGATATAGAATGCTTCACCACTGTACTAATGAAACGTTTTTCAACAAATTTGGACAATGTATTATTTAGATTCCAACAAAAACGAGTTGCCATAGCTGGCATTTTCTATTACATTCCAGGAGAGAAAAGATGAATAGGGGAGTCCATTGTTGAACTGTTTCTAACAGAGATGAATTCTTTGAGCATGCAACCTTTCCTTTAGCTCTTTTGTGCTACTTGCTTATTAAAATTGATGTCTACTTGTCAATTAGAACTTGTCTAAATTGACCACACAAAAACTCTGATCTACTGATCAGGAGAATTTATACCATACACATTATTTAAATCTAGGATTATATTTTTCAAACATTGTGGACACTTTAGCTAGGTAATCACTTTACCAGGTTCTACTGTACATACATAGATCCACTTTCATCAAAAAAGCACAGATTGCAACACAAACTTGATTTTAACTTTAGAGTAGCATTTCATAAACATGTGAGCTATAAAATGTTCTATTGCATACACCACCAGTATTGATGATCTGATGATCTTTAGTTGCAATTGTTTCAAGTCATCTGATAACATCTGATAAAATTAACATTTCATTGCAATTGATTAAATTACAGAAATGCTTCATAAAAATTCCTTGTAATTTTTTTCAAGCAATATTTCATACTCTTTTTCAAACCTCTTAATCCTTTTTATTGAAATTTTTTCAGTATAATCCTATCAACATCTTTAAATGATATTCAGAATTGATATAATAATTTTGAAATTCAGAAAAAGTATCATTTTCATACATTGGAATTTTTATTGGCATTGAAGCAATAGGCACGTTAATATTATTTGGTAGTGCATAATAAAAAAAAAAGAGAAACAAGTGCATTTGATGCTCATTATAATGACTCTCATAATTTTAAAAACAGAAGTTATATCCAAACGTTGTTACATCCTATCAAAAGGTTGAAAGAAAAGAAAATTCACACACACATGAGAATTACATATTTGGAAGGAATAAAAAATTATATTATTCCTTTTGTTATAATGTAAATACTAGCAATTAAAATGTATCAAGTTAGAAAATAATAATATTGTATGCACGCACTTATGTACATGCAATTTAAGGTCCGAGTCCAATTCAGGTCAAAAGCATTGCGCTTATTTCAGGCAGCTATGTTGATTGTATGTGAACAAGAAAATGCTAATTGTCAATATGAAATATAAGTCCCCCTGTCTGTATATTCTCTCCTTATGAGAAGAAAAATCATTCATTATGAATGCCTATTAGACGAAAGGTCCTTATGTCGTGGGTGGTCAGAACCTTTTGTAAAATTTGTGCTGTATTATTACCATTAATTTTTCAAATTACCTGTGCATTGGTTTCATTGTGTTTACACGCAGTGGCATTGGAGCTGGGAGTGTGTGTGTGTTGTGGGTACTCTATCATCCATGATAATATGTGGCCAGGGTCCGAGCACCGACAGCATTTATTCAAAAATTAAAATTTCCTATGTAAAGCTCAAGATGAGCACCCACAGGTTTGAAACACTTCTGACGCCCGTTTGCAAGGATATTTTTCACACCTGGGAATAGGGTCACTTCCCACTGTTTTGAACCTGAAAAATAAACCTGTGGACTACAAGTCACAAATAGGTAGTCCGATTTTGTTTTTGAACACAACTATTGCCACATACCATGTTTTTTCACTCCAATTTGAGATTATTTGGAAACTTCTTTTGCAAAAAACATATATAATTTTGTTTATTTGATGAGATAGAACTGTACACATACATAATATGCATGTATACATCAATGATAGTGAGGGTGAGATAAAAAAAAACCAGCTAACTTAACATCTACTTTGGGTCAACATGTTAATGGACACTCCAGAGTTATGGAGATTCCACTATTTACTGACATGAAGGCCCCGACTTACTTTAAAATTTTTTAACACTGTGGCAGATGACTAAAATTGAGGAAAGAACAACACCAATGCTTTTTAGAGATCAAACAAGTGTTTCTGTAGTGTTTATTTTGATTACAAACAAGGTGCAGGAATGCCCAAATCTTAACAGTGGCTTGATAATATGCATATGAGACAAGGTTGTCACTGTTGCTTACAATGGTTGTGAAAAATAATGAGTCGCTCAAGGTATTTAAAACTGCATATAGTAGAATCTCACTATAACAGACTTCGCTTATAACCGACAGAGCTAAAGAGTTGCAAATTTTTTATCTGACGAGTATAAAACTCGTTCTAAGTATCTAAAAAAGTATTAACTCGCTTTAACAGGCGATTAAACATTGACCATTGCTTTACATAATAAGTTTACATTACAGAAATAACGCTGAGTTGAAACCACTGAAATTGATGAAATTTGGTCAGATGTTTTGTTTTATGACGTAAAGACTAACTAAGAAAGGGTTTTTCAAAGTTCAAACCCTAAGGGGGATTAAAAGAGATTTCAAAGTTAACATAGAGAAATCATGGAGAACCGAAACTGCTAAAACTATATTACGACAGGCACGGAAACTGGCTGAAGGAGATATTGATGTTTCAGGAAAGGAAAATTCATCTCTGCCCTCACGGGGACTCGAACCCGGTCTCTCGTTTGCCAGACGAGTGCTCTAACAATTCATGAATTTTCTAAGTAGGTTTTTTTTCAAAATTCAACCTATAAGGGGGATCATAAGGAGAAGGGTTCAAATGTAACAGAGAAATCATGACAAGCCAAAACCACTGGAGCTGTATGCATGAAATTTGGTCAGAAGTTTCGTTTTATGATGTAAGACTAAGCAACAAGGGTTTTTTAAAATTTGACAACTAAGTAGGGTCATAAAGGGGTTAAAAGGTAACAGAGAATTCACGCTGAGCCAAAACCACTGAAATTCATGAAATGTATCAGGAGTTCTATTTCATGACATAGAAACTAGCTAAGGAAGTGTTTTTCCAAATTCAACCCCTAAGGTGTTCAAAGGTAACATTCATGAAATTTGGTCAGTGGTTTTATTTCATGGCGTAAAGACTCACTAAGAAAGATTTTTATTTTTTTTCAAAATTTTACCCCTAAGGGGGGGTCATATGGAGAAATGACAGCGAGTCAAAACCGCTAAAACTATAAATATAGAATTTGGTCAGTATTATTGCATTGTAATGTAGAGACTCACATCAAGAAGGGATTTTTCAAAATTCACTTTCCCCCTAAGAAGGATGGGGGTTCATAGTTTATATGGAGGCAATTATCACTAAGCCGAAATTGCAACGGCGATAAATGTGAAATTTAGTCAATATTAAATTTTATAATGTTGATACCCAATAAGACGCGATTTCTGAAAATTCATCCCCCAAGGGTGTCATGAGGGGGTGAAATGGTATATGGGGAAATCATCACCAAGCAATTTTCAGATGATCAAATCCACGCGAGCGAAGTCAAGGGTAACAGCTGTAATAAATTATAGTTGATACCCTATATCAAGTAAAATGAATAAAATATTTTCTCCATAAAAAAAATTATGCTAATAAATATTTTATTACACAGTATTTTGTATATATTGTATCTACTGTATTTTAGTCACAAATAATAATCACTTATAGCCTATATGAAGTGGTGCTGTGACAACTGTGAAATTGTTTTGTAGTGTGAGAACTGTTGTACTTTGTACACAGTACTGTTTATACTGAGTTGAAACTGCGAAATAAATGTGTTAAAATCTATTTGTGCCACTTTTATTTGGCAAATTAAAAAGTGTTAACACATTACATACTTGGTGCACAAAAATAAAATGTTACTTATACAATTTTTTTACATACGAGTTTTTCAACCGGTGTGCCCTGAGATATTTGAAGGTGTACCGAAAAAAATGTTTAACATATATAACTATTCTATAAGGTTTTCGCGGCCATCATTTGATAAAAATTGTTTTTTCGGGTTCGAAGACCGTCGTCCGTTTGAGTTTGTTCTCAACATTTCCCCCACACTAGTGGTTGGCATCATCAGGAGAATTGATAAACTGGATCAAAGTCAAGTTTTCCGGAGTCTCAGGTTGTATTTATGCATATAAGTGGCTTGAACTACACTATTGTTTTGCGATTGGTCAGTTGATTCTATAGCCGGCAGCGTATTGTAAACAGTTGTTATGCTGGTAGAACCTGATTGGCCGAGAGATGTGGAGTTATCTGATTGGCTGTTGTCATCATTCTGTTGCTGGACCTTGAAGGGGAAGGTTCTTGTTCTTCTGAGAGCTGGTGTCCAGGATCTGCTCAATTTCAAAGTTTCTTCTCTTCTATTATAGCTGTTTTTGTGCTTATATATTTCAATAGCCTCTCTGTAGATTCGTGGGAAGAAGTGGTCAACATTAGCTATTACCTGTGTTTTGCTGAACTGTACACTGTGGTTGTCGTAAAGCGCATGCTCTGCCACCGCCGACTTTTCTGTTTGGCCCATTCTGCAGCATCGTTCGTGCTCTTTTATTCTCGTGGCCACAGATCTTTTTGTGGTTCCAATATATACCTGACCACAGGTGCACGGTATTCGGTAGATCCCCGGTGTTGATAGAGGGTCACGGTGGTCTTTTGCTGATCGCAGCATTTCACATATTTTTCTGGTTGGTTTGAAAATGGTCTTTATACGATGTTTTTTCATGACCTTGCTGATTCTTGCCGTCACTCCGGGGATAAAAGGCAGCACAGCTTTTCCAATTGATTGTGACTGCTCATTTTCCGTTGGTGATTCCTTGATGGAGCGTAAGGCTTTCTTGATGTCGTCTTTCGTGTACCCATTAGAGCGGAAAACTGATTTTAAGTGCTCAATCTCTTTACCTAGATCTGCCCTCTTGATCAAGGTTTTCAGTACGCCTCGAAAACCTTGATCGAGAGGGCAAGAAGACTATGTGAAGGAAAAGATCTAGGTAAAGAGATTGAGCACTTAAAATCAGTTTTCCGCTCTAATGGGTACACGAAAGACGACATCAAGAAAGCCTTACGCTCCATCAAGGAATCACCAACGGAAAATGAGCAGTCATAATCAATTGGAAAAGCTGTGCTGCCTTTTATCCCCGGAGTGACGGCAAGAATCAGCAAGGTCATGAAAAAACATTGTATAAAGACCATTTTCAAACCAACCAGAAAAATATGTGAAATGCTGCGATCAGCAAAAGACCACCGTGACCCTCTATCAACACCGGGGATCTACCGAATACCGTGCACCTGTGGTCAGGTATATATTGGAACCACAAAAAGATCCGTGGCCACGAGAATAAAAGAGCACGAACGATGCTGCAGAATGGGCCAAACAGAAAAGTCGGCGGTGGCAGAGCATGCGCTTTACGACAACCACAGTGTACAGTTCAGCAAAACACAGGTAATAGCTAATGTTGACCACTTCTTCCCAAGAATCTACAGAGAGGCTATTGAAATATACAAGCACAAAAACAGCTATAATAGAAGAGAAGAAACTTTGAAATTGAGCAGATCCTGGACACCAGCTCTCAGAAGAACAAGAACCTTCCCCTTCAAGGTCCAGCAACCGAATGATGACAACAGCCAATCAGATAACTCCACATCTCTCGGCCAATCAGGTTCTACCAGCATAACAACTGTTTACAATACGCTGCCGGCTATAGAATCAACTGACCAATCGCAAAACAATAGTGTAGTTCAAGCCACTTATGTGCATAAATACAACCTGAGACTCTGGAAAACTTGACTTTGATCCAGTTTATCAATTCTCCTGATGATGCCAACCACTAGTGTTGGGGAAACGTTGAGAACAAACTCAAACGGACGACGGTCTTCGAACCCGAAAAAACAATTTTTATCATATGTAACTATCCTATTCATTCTGGAGAGAAGTCTGAAGCCAGATATTTATTTTATGAGTACTTATAATTCATATAATATTTTTGGATTACGTGAGAAATTCATCTGTTTTAACTTGGGTACAAGTGTGTGACAGTGCCAACATGAAGAAAACATTAAGAAGGGGGGGGGGCTGAAAGTTGCTGCAGTTCAAACACACTTGAGTTCCGAAGTGCCTATACAGGAGAGGGAAGGTGCATTAAGTATGTTTTTTTTCAGAAATTATTGAGAGGGGAGGCCAAATGGCCTCCGCTCCTAGGTTTCAACGCCTATGTGTGCGACAGCTAAGTCAAATATTACCGAACAGGAGTAAATTTGACAAATGAGAAAAGATAGTTATTGAGAAATATTGGCCATGAATAAAATATGTAATTTTTTTGTATCACTTAATGGAAGAACTTCCAAGCATTAAAAAAAAATAGGGATAGAAATACTTCTCTGTTCTTGTTATTATATTTATGTGCAATCTTTTCTGTAATTAACATTATCTAGAACAGAGAAAAATGTATTACAAATATAAAATCTTACAAGACGAGTATATTTTTGCCTGTCCGAAATTCAACCTAACAAAGCAGGCATTCTAAAAATATATTAATTTAATTGGATCTTTTTGTTACCAATTACAATAAATTGCTTTGTTTTAAGCATGACTTTAGTGACTAAATATCGAAGAAAATAGATATTTTTGCATTTAAGTATGAATTTTTTTTTTATTTAGTATGGAGCAGGATGGAGAAAGAACACTTTTTGAGATACAGTCATCTCTCCTATTTAGAAATTGGACGGACTTGAAATTCATAAAATTATTGTAAAATCAGAAGTTCATAAATGGGAAAGGCATTCAAAGAAATGGCATACTGTTCGAGACCAGAGGAGTAGTTGGTTTGTAAAATCGAACATTGATCATAGAACTACATCAGGGCCAGATATAGTTTGATGTTCTACACTAACTCCACCATCTAAACTATGCCATTTTTATATTATTCGATATAATAATATGACATCAAACAATGTAGAGTTTGATATAGTTAGAATTCATCACATCTGTTGCTCATTAAGCGCAATGATTTGATGACCAACGCATAAAAGACATCACAAGCCACCCAAGGCTACATCAGGTAAGTATTTACAATATTTAAAAACAGCATAAACTGATGCACCCCAAACAACCAAAAAACCTCTTTTTTTCATGGCAAGACATATAACAGCAGTTAATGCCAACCACTGAAACAATACAAGATACTCATTCTTTTGTATTCTACAAGACAAAGGAACCTGCAATTTCAATCATTTTACAACATACTTTACACTGTTTTGTATAAGAGAATGTGGTTTTGATTTTTCTTCAAGATTTCATATTTTTTGTGAATAGCAGTGTTTCTAGGTCTTGTTGTGTGTGTGATTATAATGATATGGAAGAGTAGATGACTGCCTAATAATACTCAAAAAATCTTCAATGAATAAGGCAAATACCAGGAAATACTAAAAAATTCCTAATGCATTTCGACACGCTATGGGTGTCATCTTAAGAGGATAAGAATATCATGCTGACAGAGTTTCCCACTTGGATTGAGAGTACCAAATCTTCAATCTTGGTTGCTCAGCGGAACAAAACAACAATGCTCAAGTCAGGACCACGACTTTCTATTATATAATGTACATGAGAGTAAGAAAAGGAACAAGTAGAACCTACAAAACAAGTTTGTAGGTGACGGCGAAAAAGCAAGAGGCACTGTACTAATACTTCCTTAACTAATCATCTACTCTCTGTACTGTTCCTCCCTACCCTTGTTTTGTTTTTTTCGTTTCTTCCTTTTTTAACAGACCACTAGGCCCAGCGCCGTCTTAAGGCATGGGCCCGGGGGCCTCACAAAAATGAGATCCGATTGAAATTTTTGAGAATTTGCTTGATAGGGCCACAGAAAAATCAATTGGCCTGGGGGTCCATGATACTCTTAAGATGGCCCTGACTAGGCCACCCCATTTATTCTAATACAGTTCATTCAAATTTATCACCAGCTTCTTGTACGGGAAGTGATTAAAGGATGTTTAATAGTTTACTCTAATATTGTAATAAATAATTTTAAACTGCTTGGAGTTTATTGGCAGACATAAAACCTGATGCCTTGCATCATCAATACCATTTTGAAAGAAACTAACAAAACATTATACAGTGGAACCTCCTACTATAATGGAAATTCCCCATTAGCTGACACCTCCCATTAATGGACACTTTTTTTCAATCATGAAAATGGGTGTCAATGTATTTTACTATCCATTAACTGACACTCCTCGTTAGACAACAAAGTTTTTTTTCCCATGGGTGTCCATTATCAAGAGGTTCTACTGTAATCTATTTTCTCAAAATAATTTATTGTTTAGCTATTAATAGAACTTTTTATTCACCCACATGTATTATCAAATCAAAAAATCTAAACTTTAAATTCGAAAATAATGACATATTAAGGTTTTTTTTTTTTGTCATTGTGAAATGATTTTTCTGACAGTAGTCAATTTCCACTAAATAAAACACATTTTGATATGCAAGAATCATTTTCAATTTTGTGAAAATCAGCATAGATTAGTTTATATTATATTAGTTTATATAACAGTACCTCTGTCAAAACTGCTTCCACGCCTTGTAGTTAATTTGTGAGAGCTTCCAAGTTTAGAATTCTCAAAGTTTTCAACATTTATGATTACTGCCAATCCACAAGGATTATCTACAGCAGGTTGTCTTATATGATAGCTTTTTACTTCTGATGAAATGATATTAAATGGTTGACCTTAGAAGAAAAAAACATTAAATTGAATTTTCCAAATGAAAATGAAAGTTAAAGATATTTACAAATCATATATGCATTAATAGAACACAACCCAATTAAAAAAATAGGTAAATAAAGGTATAGAACTCTACATCCGGTCTCACACACAGAAAAGTCCATACTGTAAGCCAAGGTTGTTTGGTGTAACTGACTCCCGATTCTAGGGTGTTGAGAAAATTGACTTGGAAAGGGTTCAGGGGTAATTGTCACAAAACTACTTCAAAAACTCTAGAAAATTTTTCCTTCCCCCCGTACAAACAGCGGATATCAGATTTAGTTTTGTGGTTTAAAATTTTTGTTCCGCCCACTGTTGAATGCTTCTTTGTAGGAGAGGAAAAAAAAAAGTGTGTACTCTCGTAAAAGAATTCAAACTAAGTACAATACTTGGCTTTTTGTGGACTCGTCTTTTTTTCCCATTCCTCTGCTAACGTATTTTTCACTTTACAAGTGAAGATCTGGGCTAAATGAAACTGATTACACGAGTGCTGATTTGAACAACAATCAAATTATTTTACTTAAAAATTTTAATAAACTTACCGTATTCCCATGCATTGGCCGGATGCCGTAAAACTCGAGGGACACCAGTTTTTTTGATGTTGTGGTCTTGGCCACTTTCGGAATGCCGGAAAAAGTGAGGTTATAATAGGATCATAGCATGCGTTCAGCTGAATCAATGAATTTTCTGAATAAAAAGTTGATATTTTTTTCTAAATCACTCTTCCTCATTTTCAAAAATCAGTTTTCTTTAACCATTAATTTGTCTTTTTCTTCCTCAGGAATAAATTGAATCTATTCATTATCTTGTGTGTTCTCATAAAACTTTGAAAAGAAAGTATTTTACTTACATAACTTCCTGAATTTTATAACTCTTTGCCATCTGATAGGAATTCAACTGTCAGCCTTCATTCATACACAGGGCTGCAACTAGGGGGGAGCAGGTGGGTCTCGTGCTCCGGTGCTGAACCCGAGGGAGCGCAAATTTCATTCTGAAACCTCTCCTTTAACATTACAAGGGGACGTTAAAATGTGCGCTTGCCCTGCGTGACCAAGCATCTAGTTGTGGCCCTGTTGATACACATGTATAGAAGACTAATCAAATCTCACCTTTCAATTACAGTACCGACATTGAACAATATTTCTGATTCTCTCCGAGCTGTTTCATTTCCTACTTCCTTCCCCCTCCCCACTATAACACCCTCTCTCGTAATCTACATTGAGATATACCTTACAACTTAAATTCCTTCATTACAACTTATGTTACTGAAATTTCCAATTATAGTATATACATAGATATATTCATCTTGTCCGTTTTACTTTAATGCACTTTCGGCTCTCTACCTCATTTATTTCATAATTGAATTTTTTTTTTTAATTGCACTAACACTGTTTGCTTCAAAATTTTTAATAATGTATTAATTTTTTATTTATTTATCAACTTTCATAACACACGCACTTATTCATTCCGATATTAAATATTCAACTGTTACTTTTCACTAACATCCAGTAAGAGCCATCATTGTTGACTCCGTGGATATGTATAATCTATTTTCCTGATAAGAAACTAATAAAAAATAAAGATATTCAAGAATTTTCCAGAATCCGTGAATCTAATTTATCGGCATTCCGGAAAATACAGATATTTTCAGTATGCTGGTCTCCTTCACTGTTTCCCGGTATGCCAGCTAATGTGGGGGGAGTACGGTAATTATTTTACCAAGAAATTAGTTTTTCTCACTAATTGAATTCAATTACTGTGGCCCGTTTCACATCCAGGAGCTGAATCGTTTTTGATCGTTAAATTTCTTCCTAAGTACATTATTGTGCAAATAAATGAAATTTTAGGTTTGACCTCAAGACCTGTCAGACCTTTCTATTATGTGGACAATGGTGCTATTGGAAGAGCAGTAGCCAGAAATTTCTTGCGGGTTAGGGGGAAGGGAACTGACAGTGCACTACTTAGTCAAAAGATTCCACCAGGGGCGTAGCCAGAAATTTCGTTCGGGGGGGTGACCCCTTTCATTTCGGGGGGGGGGGGGGGGGACCAAAGTGACAGAACAATAGATTTGGCCATCTTTTTCCCTTTTTTCGGTCATTTTCTCACATTTCGGGGGGGGGACCAGACCCCCAAGTCCCCCCCCCCCTGGCTACGCCCTTGGATTCCACAATATATAAGTAAAATTCTAGCATTTAGGAGAATAACTGGCAGTGGTGGTGGAGCCAGGGGGTGCAGTGAGTGTTTGAGAACCTACAATATTCTGTACCACCGATCTGAGCATCCCCAAAATTCATTCAGGGATCAATATTTCCATGTAAAGCTCAAGTCAAGCACCCACAGTTTCGTAACTCTTCTGACGTATCTAATGACTGGGCCACCAGATCACTATCTTAGATGGGAAAAAAGGAGTCAGTCAACCATTTGGATGTTTTGTTTGTACAATGAGCACACATTTTATAAGTGTGATAAATGACCAAAAGATACAATAAAAAATTGTATTTTAATTTTTAATTTAAATGTACTTTTTTTCGTTCAATGTTGAGGCATTGTGCTTTATGAACACGTACAAGCTTATCCATGTCCTGTCATATAGGAATTGATAGATGAGCTGACATTTTTTTTTGCACGGAATGCTTAATCATAAGCCGTGGCTCAGCATTTACAGCATAATACTTTTTACTGGATTTTCACCCATGGCCCCTTAATATATTCTAGGGCTACTGTGTGGTCATGTGGACATCATTCTGGGATCTCATCACGAGCATCCAGATTTGTACCCAGCTGGCGGCACAATGGTGGTCTACTGAAGTTCATTTTCTCTGCGGTTTCTCAACTTAAAAAAGCATTGTTGATTAGTTACAGGTTTATCCTGCTTGAAAGTACAAGTTTACTCATGACCGGTCAACAATGTGATAACGTGCTTATATTTATTTCCACTTCCAACTACTTTTTTTTATTCTCATTATAACCGATTAAATTTTTTTTAAAAAAGCCACACACGAGTGCCCTTGCCTTATTTATTTTTTTAGAGCATTGCTCAGCGGAGCGATGAACAACGATATAAAAATGTATATATTTGTATAAGTGCTGGTACTAGCTGAAAATTATCAACTAGGCAATGAAATGTCAAACGATTGGATACATGCGTGGATTTAGGTACTGCAAATGAGCCTCATTCTCGATTTCACTGAACATTACCATGGCATAGTTTGCAAAGCTAATAGAATTTCATACATGCAGGGCTCCCACTCAAAAAATGAGAAAAAGTAGGAAAACGCAGGACTAAAAAGTAGGATGGGGGAGGGTAACCCCTTAGACAACATAATCATAGGATAATGGAAAAAAATTCCTAAAAATAAAAAAAAAAAAAAAATAAAAAAAAAAAAATTAATTTTGAATTAACTTTTTTTTCCCTAGCACAATTTAGTCAAGCCAAAACAAAATGACAAATGACTTGGTTACAAAACCAATTTTTGGCTAAAACAGTGCACTAGCAACCACAGATAATTCTTTGCTGTCTCTCCTCATATATATTACATTCTTTTTTCGAGTCTTCCAAAGTGAAGAGCTTGTTAACTCTCTTCGACAAGGCACAGCAAATTTCGAAGACATACATTTTTTAAGAATGATGCACTTTCGAGACCACTTTCAAAAGCACAATGCAAAATGTGTAAATTGCAAGATCCGTCGTAAAGGTGAACCAGATAGTTTTACTGTGTTGTTCATCATTTTTTTAATTTTACTGTTTTGTTCACATTTTACTGTTCAATGCCAGTGTAATCATTTTTGACAAATGAAGCACTTTCATTTCTAGCTCTTTGCTGAGCATTGTAAATATTGTTTATGCCTCTTCATGCCTTATAAATACAGAAGACAACTGAATGCTATTGGGTAGCATCAGAATCACCATACCTAGAATAGGCCTATGTATCCAACTGCTTTGAAATGCAAACTGTTGTTTCACCTATTTGCACCATAATTTTGAATGATGAAAGTTACTGTCCAAGACCATGAAGTAATAAATACAAAATTATTTTTCCATCCAGACAGAAGTTTTTAATGACTACTATACTTGTTGAACCCTCAACCCCCGCCCTTCAAATTACCTTAAAAATGATACAATTTCTGCTTTGGCAGAATCATTAATTGCATTAATTGCACCAACATTTGTATAATATTTGGCAATATATCAGTAATTTCCTGCTCAATTAAAATCAATTACACAAATTTTGTCGATAGGATTTGGTAAAAAGTAGGAAAAGTAGGACAAAACCAAGAAAGTAGGACAAAAGTAGGACATTTTACCAAAAAGTAGGACGAGTGGGAGCCCTGTACATGTTATGTACGGCTTAGCACAAATGTGATGTGCATACGTTGCCATATGCTTTCCCTGTGCACGTTCGCCCGACTCTGGTTCACAAGTATGGGCTGATCGGGGCATAGTCCAGGGGTCTAATGTCTTCGTGGAGTCTACATGATAAAATTCTGGCACACTATAATTTTCGAAAGTATGTAAATATGTAAGCTGTTACTTCCATCCAAATACTGCCCCCCCCCCCGAATATCACTTTGCACGTGGGAGGGGGTGGGTTGGCACGATCTTAGAGTCACTGCCCAGCGTATAACCTCCACAAGAGGGAAGCTCGCTGGACTCTAGAGACATCACAATCTTGACAGACACTATGACAGTCTTTGTTTATAAAATTTTCGCTTTCACTATAAATTTTTTCAAAAAAAAATAGTTTGTGTACTTAGAAATGGTTTCCTCTGCTGGGTGAGGTTGGGGGCCCAGGCAAAGGCGGGGGTCAAGAAAGAAAGAGGTGAGAAGAAAACATGGTCCAAAGAGGGTTATGGGGGTAAAGGACTGAGGAGAAGAAAAATATTTCTTGCAACCAATCTGTGTTTGTTGGTATTGCACATGACATGGAAATTATCGACAGGTTTTCCTCACTTACTTCTCTTCAGCGAGTCACTGCATATGTCTTCAGATTCATAGACAACTGCAAACTTGCTGCACCTGAAAGGAGCACGAGGTTTCTTACCACTCAAGAGGTGAGAAGAAAACATGGTCCAAAGAGGGTTACAGGGGTAAAGGAGATGAGAAACATTGGTATCAATTATGCTCTGCGTTAAATCAACATGATACCGTATTTGGTTTTCTGATGTAGGGCTTTCCAATCACATCGTATAATTGAGGTTCTGCCGTATTGTACTTGAGTAAAAATAAAGAGGTAAAAAGAAACAAATGAAAAATTAAATTAAAAATTTTCGCCTATACTGATAAAAAATTAAAATCACTAAAAAGCCAGGATGTCACAATTCTGAGGGAGAAATCCTGTTTATCTCTATCTTGCATCAAGTGTTTCACAGTCAATGAGATGTAATACACTGTAATTTTCATGCCAAAATAAAAGTGAATGCGAAAGTAGAATATATTTTCAAAATACTTTCGAAAATATATCCTACAGTCGAGCGATAAGAATTTCTATTATAAGCTAAAAACGAGCCTTTTAGGTGAAGCAT
Source organism: Pholcus phalangioides (assembly GCF_987345545.1). NCBI lineage: Eukaryota > Metazoa > Arthropoda > Arachnida > Araneae > Pholcidae > Pholcus > Pholcus phalangioides. The sequence continues at coordinate 24,804,003 of NW_028301604.1, read as the reverse complement.
TTGTTGATGAAGAACTGCCTCCTTTATACTTTCTGAAAATTCCTCTTTACTTACAAAAGGATTAAGGCTTCTTTGAACCGATCACTCAAAAGGTGCTTGTCAAACGTCTATTTGCTAAGTTAATTGAAAACTGTCCCCTTCCTGCCGAAGAGGCAGAAGTCATTTTGTCGTTTTCAATGCCCAGCGCTGTTGCGAGTACAATGGTCATTTTGTGGAGAAAGGAGAGGGGTGTATGCTAAGCCAGCTTAGTGATTCTTTATGGAGGGAAAAGCAAGGCAGTATATTTACGGCCAGGACGATTTGGAATTTGAAAAGGTCACCCGTAAAAATATGTGCAGGACCGCCAGTCGGTTAAACCTTGGTTTCAACTAAGTGGTTTTTTTTAAAAAACCAGTTTGGTTTTTCAAAAAAATCAAATAAAAGTGGCCTAAATATAATTTTTTCCTTGAAAAATATCATATTGGTTCATTATTAGCTAAAATTTTTCATTTTTACCACATTTTATATTCTTGGGATACATTTTGATGGTACATCTTTAAATGACATAAGATGGTATAAGTGGTTTTTTTTTCAAAAAGTCTCATAAAAGTGGCTTGAATATATATATTTTTTCCATATGAAGTATCTTAGTTATTGAAAGTTATATACAGAAGCCAAAATTTCTCATTCTTACCACATTTTCTAACCTTTGGCTACATTCTAATGCTCTATCTTTAGCAAATTCATGAATAAGGATTGCATCACACATCTAAATATAGTGGTGTATTATCTCACAGGGTTTCTTTTTTTCTTCACAAAGAAGCAGAAACAGTAGTGACACCATCATGCTAGGGGGTACAGGTGGTCTTATAATCCAATAAATACACCAGTCTTAATATTCAAGGTGTTTTTTATATACTTTCACTGTTAGGCCCAGTTAATCAGGGTTTTACTGTATAGTAGTAGTAACAGATTTATGAAAAATAATCAGCTATATACAGGGTGATTATAATTGAAGCTTTGATTCCAAAACTATACAATAAGTACTGGTCAGAATGACTTGAAAATTTGCATGGATACTACTGAAGCAATGGAAATTTCTTTCGCAAAAGGAAAAAAGTGCAAGTAGATGATGCTATACTTGGCCAGCAGTATAATCTATTTTGTGCAACCACATAATTAGTGTGTGGATATATTGACAAACAATACTGTATGAGTAAATGTCAGGAATTTCGCAATTTCACCAGTAGTTTATTTTTTCAACTACAATCTCTCATTATTATCTATGCGTATTATAACTTCACAGTCTATAAATCTAGTTTATCACACTGCTGATGCATTCTAAAAACATAGAAATTTTAATATCCATTGGACATCTTTCACGTTCTTTGTGAACATCGAATTTGAATATTACCATAGTTATTTTAAACTTTTGGAACTTTAGGTCCTACATTGCAGCCAGTTCTTTGAAGTTTTAGGAGTGACACTTTCCCAAGCCTGCACAATCCTCCAATCCTAATTTATCACATTCCTGAGTCAACGCAAAAGGGAAGGTCTAAGCACCCTCATGAGCCAATATAATAGTGTAGTGTTATTTTGCAGGAAAAAATGTAACCCCCACAAGAAAATATTAAATTTTAAAACGCCCCTCTCTCCCTCAGAGAAAATCCTGCCTACGCCTATGATCACATTCACCTCTTTGACGTAGTCTTGTCTGTTCTTTCTATGATTGATCAATGTCAATGTTGTGTTAAGAAAAGTGCTCTTGTAGCAAAACTGCGTGGATCACAGAATGCCCACTTACATGGGTTGCATATACGATGCAGTTCATTGGAAAATTCTGTCGCTCTCGAAATAATAACATTTTGAAAGAAGTACGATGAAACTTTTACGAAATGGCAGTATTCCGAAAAAAAAGAGACCGTTTGTGAAGTCGATCAATGAATAGACGTTGGGCGATGGTAGAAAGAAGAATAAGGTGGAGAGCGTGTGGTGTGTCAAAATTTTGGATTTCATTGTCACAAAAGAAAAAATCTCATGCTCAATACATTTTACAATACCCAAGAAACAGGTGCATATACTTTGGGCAGAACATTGAATACCAGATCCTCCAATCTATTCTTGAATCTGTATTATCAGAGATCTGTTCTTTCCTCGTAGTAAGTAGTACACTCAATGAAAAGTAAAAGACTGTATTCGTTCTTTCCTCGCATTATTTTATTCTCTCACTGATTTTATACTGTATGTCTGCATGCTAAAAAGTAAAGAAAGCTCCCACAAAGCAAAAACTTTCACGTCCTGTATCTATTCAGTAAAGATCATTGGTGATCTGTCGTATTTATCCTGCGCCATCGGCAAAATTTTTTTAACTGTCTTATCAGCTAGGATCAATTGTATAGCATTAGCCTTTGTCATCTTATTTACAATTTTTTTTAACCTGATAATGTCACACATGAATAGAAAATTTGATTGATCTGGAAAGGTATTTATGCTGATGTGTGAAGATTATAAGGTTATACAAAGAGAACTATATAAGGTGTTAATGCATTCAAATAAAACGAAGAAAAATTTGTTTTTATATTCTTCAACTTTTACGGCCTAAGTTTGAAAGAAAAAACAGCTTGACAAATGTGACAGGACTACGGATCAGTCTGGATTAGAGAGTTAACTCAATTTTTTGGAACAGACTCTCTGAACACTCCCTCTTTTCAATCCCACCAGTGTCTCTTTTTACCCCCTCTCCAAAGGTAGGTTTTGTGGACGCCCATGGAAGAAAGCAAGCAGTTCATTCAAAGTAAATTGGTTGTATTGACCAGAGCTGATCATAACTGAACGATCATGGGACAAGCATTGTTTGAAACAACCAATTGCTTATTTGTGTTTACCTCTTGTGGTGGCTATAACAAGCAATGATGATAAGAGGCTTATACTAATGGGCAGATACAGATAACTTCACAGGCACAAAATAAGAAATTCTTGTCTTTAATTCGGTCGAGTGACCGAATTGTTTCCGGGATCTGACGGGATTGTGAGAGTTGTCTCTATCAAGTCCAAGGATGGGACATTTAAGAGAAATGTACAAAAACTTTGTCGTCTGCCAGTTGACAACTAGTATGACGGCTCAATGTTATACACTTATATATCATGTTTTTTCTTGTATTTTGAATTTTGATCGTTATATCATATATCACATTTTTTGGATTTCATGTACACATAGCATATGTTTCTGCGCATCTATACAATTTGCACATATATATATTTTTTATAATTTTCACATGCAGCTGTACTTGTATTTCATGTAAACATGTCAGTATTGAAATGATGTTTCAAGGTGGCGGCATGTTGACGCCCCTAGATGGCGGCAGCATACCATTGGCGAGAGGCCGTTGCCTTGATTGGCTGCGCGCGCAACGGAAGTATCTCCATGATCAAACCAACAGCAACGTAGCTAATGCTGTATCGTTTTCCCTCTCATGTTTCAATAAATTCAGTTAATTTCATCTTGAATTTTCCTTTAATTATTGATGGTTCGTTTATCGGAATATTCAGTGCTACTTACCAAAGACCCATCATGAAAATCACGCCACAAGATCGTTAACACCGGGCATACAGGTCCCACTATACAACGTTTCAAATTCATTGAACTAGTTCCACCTTTTTTTTATGAACAAGTTATTGAAAACATTGCAACATGGACCAATGATTGCTACAGAATATATTCAACAAAATAATGTGACACCAAAATCAAAGCGTGTTGGTCCGACACGAACAATCCACAAAAAAATTCCAAGTTTCCAAGAGCTATATTCACAGAGAGATTCAAATTCGGAAAACAGAGGCAATTTTGGGAAGAACAGCGTTAAAAGCATGTAAAACTGTTTTCCCGCATTTAACACTGTTCTTTCCTGAATTTCCTCAGTTTTTCGAATTCGAATACCTCTGTGAATATAGTATTTAGAAACCATGGAATATTTTTGTTGGCATCGGGAGAGACAGGGCAACAACTTTCTAACTGAAAGCACGGAGGACAGTATAAAAATTTAGGTTTTTTTATTTTGCTACACACTGTATTTTCACTCTCAAAACTAGCACAGGGGAATTTTTGAACGCCTGTTGAGCATTTTTTAAATTTAAATCACACCTCTACGACAGACGGTTGATGAGATAAGGGCAGAGCTAGTACTTACAGACAGGACCGTAACTAGAATTTTTGCCGCCCGGGACCAACATTATTTTGTCACCACCACAACTTTAAAATTCGATATAATTTTGTAACGGTGCTCTTAGTTCCCACCTAAAACTGCCTCTCCCTAAGTTTTGTCACCCGGGCAGTTCCACCTGCCCCCCCTCTAATTCCAGCCCTGCTTACAGGACACCTTGTATAAAGAGTTGATGAAAACTAACTTACATATTGAAGATAATTGGGGCAGCTTAAGACAAACATTCCACGAAACTTTGTCGAAGACAAAATAATCCACGAAAAAATTATTTCATTTGTATGGTAACTAATCAACTGCTAATAATTAATATTTTTCTTAAAATTCAGTAAAATGTTTTGAAATATAGCATACATATATGAATATTCGTATCATCACATACTTAATACCAACAGATAAATTAATAGACTGACATTTATCCAGTAAATATTGAATGTCCACAATGTGTGTCACAAAATAGAAATTGATTTTATATTGAGTATTCACAAAACTTTCGATTCAATCACTGTAAATTCCGGTAAGGAAACAACTGGGATGTATAAGCCACATCTATAAAGGAAAAAGAAAAGTTTTCGTGGAAAAATACCGTCGTCGAGGACGTTAAAGCCTCAAGTAAGATGCACATAATTTTCGTCAAAGAATTTAAAAAAATGATTAAAATTGTTCGTACGTTTCCACTTACGTTCTGGGATTTCTTCATTAATTTTTTTACCATTACTTGATTTAAAAAATAAATAAGTAAACATTAAACTTTTTTCAGAAGTGAAAATTTATAGAATTTATTGGAATTCTCGAAGTTAGGACACACTAGAAAAACGTTATCGGTCAGGCTGCGACTTTGGATCTGCCGTAAGCATTAAGGATTAACTTTGAAAGTTATACGAGTATAAGCCACGACTTTATTATGGAAAATTGCGATAATTTTTTTTTATAAACGAGCTTTACTAGATATTTCCATGTGATGTTACAAGTTTGTATATAATTTCATTATTTTCAATCGAATACTCTGTTGTGAATGAAAAAACATTGATGCTCGAGATTTTCATGTAATGATAATGATTTATATCTTTCAATTAAAATAATGCTTTTTTGCATGAATCAAAAAAATAGAAAGAAATTGGTGAAAATTATAATTTCTCATTTTTCTCCAAGAAATCAGGGGAAAACTGATTTCCTAGGTTTCATAAACATTTAAACACTCAGTGAGGCCATTGTGGCTAACCTACAATAGGTCTATTCATGTTGTTGAGGTATTGTTGCGATGGGAGGATCCCCAATCACCGAAAATCCGGCTACCTGCTGGTGAGAATGGGGGAAAGCATCGTCTTTCCTGAACAGGCTCTGCCCATTTTCAAAGGATTTATCTGAATATGTGTAACTGTCGAAGGGTTAAAAAAGGTGAATTGCAAGCGCATCCACATCATGACCATGGCATACTCTGATCTGTTGTTGAACAAGAATTTTTGTACCTTCACCTCATAGCCAGAACACGGTGGACAACATATTTAACATTTCTTGAGTAAGTTATGGTTATTTGTTCAATTACTTACACACAAATTCTTGTCTTTCCATGGGTAGCTGGAGTTTTACTGGTTCTTGGGTTAGCACCTGCCACGAGCAGGTGCGAAAGCCCAGGGCTAGAACTAGAGGGGGACAAGGGGGCAACTGCCCTGAGCATCAAAATTTAAAAGGCAGAAATTTTAGGTGGAAACAAAGAAAACCATCATAAAATTGTTGAATTTTAAAGTTGTGGGGGGAGGGCGACAAAATCATGTTTGCCCCAGGTGGCAAAAATCCTAGTTAAGCCACTACTCAGGAATCTCTAATAATTTGATCATTCAGGCATTGTTACCACTTTCGCAAAGCATAGAATGGAACTACATCATAACATGGGGAAAAACTTTGTTTATAGTAATTTGGATTTGGGTTAATATTATCAACTTTTTCACTATTTTATTTTTTTGTGCATTTTGAAGGTAAGGTTTAGCCAGTTCTATTTGCTCTCCATGAGTTATTGTTACAAAACAAAACTATGTACAAAGTCAGAAGGTGTAGCTCCTCCCTTGTTGACAAAAATTTCTGTACATCAGTTCACAGTTGTTCAGCAAAGATCTAATGGGAATGTCTCGAAGCAGCTTCCAAGGGTTCAATCAAATAACAACCCAAGTGCTCAATCAAATAACAACCCAAGTGCTCAAACCTATGTGTAGTGTAAATTCCACGTTCACAAAGAAAGTCACAGTAGCTGTTTCTTCCTTATATATTATTTAATTGCTTTAATTCATTATATATTAACTATTTGCTACTAACTCTTATAACATTAAGATGCCTTTCAAGTGTACAGTAGGGTGGAGCGAAAAACTTGAAATTGTTTTTTTTTTTATATTGCCAGAGTCATTAAATGTTGCCAAACTGGCCAGAACAAATTGTCTATGAATTTCCGCCCAAAAAATTGCCATCTTGAGGATCATTATGAAATTAATTAATTAATTAATTAACTCATTAATTAATTAATGAGACTCATGAATTAATAAATTAATGAGACTCGTGAATTAATTAATAAATTAATGAGACTCATGAATTAATTAATAAATTAATGAGACTCATGAATTAATAAATTAATGAGACTCATGAATTCATTCATTCATTCATGAGTCACTTCAAATGAAAATCTATAGTTCTAAATAAGTAGAATATGCACAGTGAAACTCTTACATAGCAATACCCTATACAATGATCCCTCAGCTTACAAATTTTTGGCAGACAAAGATTTTTTCCTGATATTTATACCAGGGATAACAAGTATAGATTCAGCTAATGAACATTTTAGTTGATATCGATGTATAGGATTACATGACACAGCAGAGTTGTGAACCGAATTTTCAGAAAATCATCAGAATAACTGTATTTTGAGCATAATTAATCTATATCTGAATCAGAATCACTTTCCAGATACACCTCCATTTCTCTGCCAAAAGGCTTTTGAGCCATTTTGTATAAAAGAATGATTGAGCAAACCAAAAACACATTAAGAAGACATTAACTCCTCTCGATACATTATCCTTTACTATGATAAACCCCTCTATAATGATATTTTTTATGACATTTTGAAACTGCTATGATTTTTTTTCTTCAGAGAACATCTAATAATTTAGGTATTTGGCTCCACCTGGTCACTGAAAGTGTTCAGTTACGCTACTTTTTGTGTGATACACCATAGTGTGTTGCAAACCTTTTTACAGAGCTGGATCTTTACAACTAACTGAATTTTTTGTATCAACTAATCAATTAGAATTTTTTGCAACAAATAAATTCTCAAAAGCTATTTGCTTTTTTTTTTTTTTGGTGGTGCTAACAACATGCTTTAGAAAAGATGCCAACAGCAGAATAAATTTGCTGGCACGTGATGATAATGTTGCCTCTTGATATAACGATAATCCTTTTACAACAATATTTTTTCTTGGTCTGGTATCGTTATGTATATTGTTACGATCTATAGACGATAGATGGTTCGACATTTTTATCTTCGATTGTTATTTGTTTTGTTTACCCTGTCACTCCAGCAGCAAATTTTGAAACTGTCTAATCAGCTAGGATCTGTATAGCATTATCTTTTGTCATCCTTTTTACAAATGTTTCCGACCTGATAGTGTTGCACACGAATGGAAAATGTAACTGATTCAAAAAGGTATTTATGCTGATGTATACAGATTATAAGATTAAAGTAAAAAAGCTTATACAAAGAGAATTGTCAGCTTTGGAAAAAAACCACTGAAAAACTTTTTTTTTTCAACTTTTACCTATAAGGAAGTGGCCATGGATAGGTTGGTTGCCAACTGCATACAGAGATGGCTATGGAATAGGGGTAGTTTTTGTATTATACCTTTGGAGCCTATTGTTCATTCCAAGAAAAACTGGCCATGTAGGAAAGTTGGCAGTAGAATTTGAGGTGGCTACCTATGGAAGTTTCACTGTATTTTATTAGTTCTGACCACTTTTGGTCACATTTGGCTAGTTAAAATCACTTTTGACCAGTGTCCTGGTTAAAAATTGGTTTTGACCGGCCAAAATTACAACCTTGGCTATCAGCATAAGCCAGGGTTGCAATTTTCAGCATGTTAGTTCTTTGTTTCCTAAAATAACATTGTTGCAATGGCGAAACAGAAAACCACTTCTTACAGGGAGAAACTTAACCAACTATCAACATTTTCAATAACTTTAAAACAAAATAGAACTTTGTAAAAAATATGGCATTTTCCTCTGTCACATTAATGGCAGCATTTTAAAAAAGCAGGAGGAAATCAACTGCAAAATGAATAACATAAAGGAATCAAAGATCTTTTGCATGAAGACCTTAATGCAGCCATTTCTCTGTTTTCAAGAGAATTTCCATTTGTGAACTTCGATTTTTTTAAACTTTTAATCAAGCAAATAAAATGTAATAAAAAGCAAAATCATTTACAACCATGTTAGGAGTTGGGAATTTTAAGTCCAGCAATACATAGCTTCATTTGTTTCATGCCGTTATGGAATGACTTACCAAGTGATATTTGGCATAGAAAAATCTGTGCCTATCAACTGTGTTATGTTAAATCTTTGAAGCATAATGAATTGCTTAGAATTCAGGAGAAATATTCTTCTAAGAATTTGTATATATAATGCTGACAAAACAGTATTGTTTTTTTAACTGATGGCAGAAAAGCTTTCTTTTAAAGGTAGAAAAAATATCATATAGTGGTTGTCAGAGGTTGTTTGCGCAAAACAGTACTGGAATATGCAAATTGAAACCCTTAGTCATAGGAAAATCTGTGAAACTACGATTTTTTAAGAATGTAAAAAGCATACTGGTTGATTACAGCCTTATTTAGTATGATTAGCTACTGAAAATATCTAACATTAAAACATTATTGAAAATAATAGTTCTTTTTTTCCCCCTTCCATTGCTATTTGTGAAGTTTGTTTCAGAGTATGGTCGATTCCATTTATAACAATAAATCTCATATAACACTTTTCTCTAGTCCCTTGAATATTGTTATATGGGAGTTTCACTGTACATAGAAATATACTGAATACTGTTAACATAATTGAAACACATTTATTATTTTATCCCTTCCATAACTGGTAGCAAACAACTTCCAAACATCATTACAGATTACATGTGTCCTAATTTTTCTAATTTCCCGGCATAATCTTAAAACATTAAAAATGAATCGAATTTTAAATTAAATTGTAGTTAGGGAATTCAAAGAATTAACTTACTCAATGCTCCATGATAATTTTTCAGTTCATCAACCAAATCAGTTCTATTAATCAATCTAAAGGCAGTAGATAGATATTGAAGATTTTCTTTATGAAGTTTTTTGCTTAAGAATAACTCGCATATTGTTTCTTCTAAACTTTCTGTTTCATCAGGATTATTAAAGAAGTATGAATTTATGATTTTGACTTCATCATCATCAACTTCTGTGCATAACGAATACAAAAATTTCCTAGGAAAAATACAATTTAATTTTAATGTTACTAAATACCAAAAAGATTTAGGCTTTTGTGAATTTAAAAGTCATAATTTCCTGAAATTGAACTATTTAATACACTTTATGCATAAAAAAAACTCTCAACCTGTTTTAACCTAATGTTTTTGACATAATATTACACTGGAAGTTGTATTATAGAAAGTATCGTAATTCTTGATACACATTAAACAGTTCCATTCAGTCCTCACAATTTCTGAATTCTGAAAGCCAAGTGATCTGATGTTTTGGCAACCGATAGACACTGCTCTTCCACCAGAAGAATACGTCCAGGGACTCCAGGAGTGCCTCGAGGACATGTATCAAATCGCCAGACACGGGATCAACATCGGCTCTGGAAAGATGAAGAACCGCTATGATGCAAAGGCCACGTCCCATGACTTCGAGGAAGACGTCATCTGGCTCTGGAACCCAAAACGATGGAAAGGACTGTGCCCAAAACTTCAGACGTCATGGGAAGGACCCTACAGAGTCGTGAAGAGACTGAACGACATCGTAGCTCGCATCCAGAAAACACCATCCTCGAAGTACAAGGTGGTCCACTTCAACAGACTGGCCTCTTGCTGCAGTGAATACAACCCTCCGACTTAAGGACTGGATTGTCGGGACGAACAATTCTAAGAAATGGGGCAATGTTACAATCTATAGATGATAGATGGCACGATTTGTTCGATGGCTCTCAAACATCAAAATTTGTTGGCAACAGCAGTTAATACCAGTTTCGGTTTAGCTCAAAGACGTCCGATTGGCAGAGAACTGGTGGAGGATTGGCAAAGAACATTCCAGAGGGATCTGCCCCTCCAGACAGTGACACCACAAACATGGTACTATGAAATAAAAATTTGTGGAATATTCTTTTTCTCAAAGTTTTGACCAGAGCTATAAATAGTGAGGCAATCACAAGAGGAGAGATTCCAGATTAGAGAGACTGGATGAAAAGTCAGTTGTGATTGAACTTTGCAAGAAAGTTGTTAGCTCTCTGATTAGCTTATAAATACGTGCAAATTGCTGTTCTGTAAATAAATCTGTGTTTGTCCGTCGAACTGCTTCTTGTTTTGCAACCTTGAAGTCTTGTGAAAAATTATCCGAAACAATATCAAGGATTATTCATTACGTAGAACTTCAAATACCAAATCATCTGATCAATTCTTTAATCTGTATTATCGTGGATCTGTTCCTTCCTTATAGAAAGTAGTGTGTGTGTGTGTACATGCTCTTTCCACACATTTCTTTTACTTCCTCACTGTTGTTGTACTGAATCTGTGTGCTAAAAAGTAAAGAAAGTTTCTTTGAAGCCAAAACTTCCACATCCCTTACCTATTCAGGAAAGATCATAGATTATTTGTCTTGTGTACCCTGTCACTCCAGCAGCAAATTTTGATGTTACTAAATACCAAAAAGATTTAGGCTTTTGTGAATTTAAAAGTCATGATTTCCTGAAATTGAATTATTTAATACACTTTATGCATAAAAAAACTCTCAACCTGTTTTAACCTAATGTTAAAAATTAATTAACTCTGGAAAAAAAAAGAAGTTTAGCTTAAAGGGAAAAAATCTGTTTTAGAACAATATGGAGGAAAAAAAGGCACGATTTAACATTTTGAAACCAGTTATGAGAAAAAGCAAAATGTAATTGTCTCATTTTCATATGTTCCACTCGATCAAACAGGACACATGTTCATCATATTTACTACTGGGACTTTTTTGAGATACATTTATCAATCGATTTATAAAAAATTCAGAGTCCCAATATGATTATATTAAGCAGCATGCACTATAGGGAGACTTTTTTTCCAAGCTGTAGCCTACTCATTATATACTCTTAATGCCTTTTACTATAGTCACAAAGACCCCTATATGTTTGCTTTACCTGTAAGCACATGTAGGCTGTATGAATGGGGGGTTAGGGGAGGTGTTTGCACCCCGACTTTAAAAAGTACAATAGAAATGGACAAACCAGGTGAAATATATATACCGTATATACTCGTGTATAAGCCGACTCGTATATAAGCCGACCCCCCCCCCCCCCCACTTCAGGACTACCAAAACCGCAATAAATTGAAAACCCGTGTATAAGCCAACCCCCCAAAAAATCCGTGCATTTTAGAGAAAAAAATTCTTATATTTTCATGCAAAATGAACAGTTTACGGAAATTTACGATAGAAAATGATTCAAACTTTTTAATCCGTTTCTTCTGAGTCTCCAAGCTCTCATCGTCATCCATTACATCATAATAGGGGGTGCAGCATCTTAATTTTTTTCTTCATCTGCGCTGTCACCACCATTGTCACTTTCAAAGAGGATATCATCTTCAGTTCCGTCCATCGCATTGCTGATGCAACACTTTTTGAAGGATGGGATGATAATTTCAGCCGAAACAGAATTCCACGCCGCATGTACCCATTGGCACACTAGGCCAATGTCAGGTGTCTTCAAGGCACCACTTTTTGTAGTATATCATCGGAACTCGTCTATTCGATCCACAAATTCCTCAAATAGTCTTTGAGAGGCTTGTTGATGCTCACATCTAAAGGCTGTATAATCGACGTTAGCCCACCTGGTATTAAAGCCAATGATATTGTCGATTTCTTTGCCTCGGCTTTGACATTATTAGTTCTGTGGGGTTTGAACATATCTCATTCCAATAATGCCGCCTACAAAAATGACTACTGATTGCGGGGGTCGATATTTTGTCATCAAAAACTGACCCGAGTATAAGCCGACCCCCCCACTTGAGGAACGAATTTTTCCACAAAAAAACTCGGCTTATACACGAGTATATACGGTACATACATTGAGTATATGTTATTCCCCCCCCCCCAGAAAAAAATTGAAATGACGTGATGGGGTAGGAAGATCACAAAGGATATGTATAATGAACAGGGCGATCGTTTACATCTGCCCTTCCGCCTATGCTACTAATACACTTTATTTAGTAAAGTGTTCCCTAACAAAAATTTTATGCCATCCCTGGCAGACCTTATACAGATTGAATTTGATAAAAAAGGATCAAATTTATCTTAATAAGATGTAGAGTCAAGATGAAACTGCCGCACTGTATTAAAATTTATTAGCATTATGAAATTAATTCATTACAATCGAGCTAATACCTGTTTGTGAGAATGGATAATCTAGATCTGTATTTCCTAAATGTTCACTCCCATCACCCCTTTCTTCAGAAATTTTTCTTTCATCGCCTCCCCCCAACTCAAGCCGACCCATAGGATTCTGTGTTATACCCTCAGCTTCTACCGCCCCTCAATGGATAATATTGCCCACTTTGGGATGCACTGATATATATTAATAAACACTATCAAATCAGCATTCAAGAGATAGATTATGGGTATCTACAAAATGTGTCAAAATACAAAAAAACTTATCACGCGTCTATTGTATTTCACCATATCCCCCAATGCATAGGTTTTAATAGGTAAGTAATTATTTCTGCATGACAGCTTCTAAAGCATACCTAAAACGAAACATTATGTGCAGTGGTATGACAGTACAGCGGAACTTCAAATATGGTTAATTAGAATTTTCTGCCAATTCAAATGTTAGGAATTTCCCTCGAGTGTCCTATTCAATTTAATGTTGAAATAACCTGTTTAATTTTAATTTTTTCCCTAATGTTTTTAATAATTCAAAAATTGATTCATATACATCACATGCAAAATGCCTCTTTTCAGGATTTCCAGCAAATTTTCTTACCTTTAATTCCCCCTTTTCTTTATTCCACTGTTTACTGATCTTTTCCAACAGATAACATGTAGCCAATTAGTTAAAAAACTATAATCAACAAAATCTGACCTTTTTTGTTGCAACTCCAAGCAAGAAGCAACAATTTTGTTACTAGTTCTACACATACACACATTGTCTTTCTACAGGCTGCTGGAGTTTTATAGATCTTTGATGATTTCATATGTTACTTTTCAAGAAATATGAAAGAGTGGGTGTGGTAATCAAGTTCTCTATAGACAGAATTGTTAAAAGCTTGCAGTACTGTAATCTCAGTCACTTTTCTAGTGAAAATGCTTTGGAGATACGTAAATTTAATATCAATGAAGCTTGTCACCATTTTTCACCATGTCCAAATGAGATTCATATGCTTGTTCACTGAAAAACTGTGGAAGAAAAACTGAGGCCAAGACTTATGGATGCGGTTAAAAATTAGAAAATCAAGTCACATTGAATCTCCTCATGAAAAGGACAAAAACAAATGTAAGAAAGCAACAAAGGTTCGTATTATCTGCAGAAGCTATGGACATGTTAGCAAAAAATCTCTGTACAAGCTCGAAAATCCCATCGTTCACTTTCTAAATCAACCTAAAGATTTTGTACTATGTTTAAGAGCATCCAGAAGGAAACAAATGGAAATTACAAATTTACAAAAGAAATATTTTTCATGATCGTTTAAGTTTTATACAAACACTAATTAAAAATAACAAGAAATAGGCATAGTAAGTGATAGTATTCAATACACATTTTTTAATACAATTATTAAGAGTTTTTGTAAGTCTTGGTATATGAATTGAATAATTCAAATTTTATTGCTGTTCTCTGAAGCTGCAAAGTAACCTGGTTTGACTGTATTAGTTAGTGAATAAAATGAGAAAAAAATCAAATTACCACACACGTGAAATATGACTATGCTCTTGAAAATTGCTGAGCTGGTGCTTGCAAATATTTATCATCTTCAACTTATGGAACTTCTTTATTGTGATGAGTATGTCAATGAGTACATTTTTTGAAATTTTGTTACAATGAAACAAAGATTTAATGAAACGATAGAGTTCTGTTTTTTCTTTAATCAGATTCATATACATTTTCATGTCTATAAAATCCAATAAAAGAAAAATAACAGACTTTAGATCGGAATGTGAGAAAGAAGCTATCCAATCCTTGTCTACATCCAGATTATCTGCAACATTTTCAAAATGTACATTGAATGTTTCCACTTTCTGAGCATCAGTCTCATAGAAAGCCATTTTTTGTTTTTACCTGAAAAAGATATTAACAATCAATATTAACTGAGAAAGTAGATTAAAATAAGTGAAAATAAAAAATTAAAAGAGAAAAGTGAAACCTTCCTAGGGCAGCCATTTGGCTTTCTGTGAAAGCAGTCATCTATAGATGAAACTGCCGAATGGAGATAGGAAGATTATAGCGATCAAAGAAAAAATTTTAACATTTTGAAAACCTACACTATATGCAAAGTGATTGAAAAATTAACATTTTGAAAATTTGATAATTCATCAAATAATGATGTTAGAAAGATGTTTTACCAAATATTATTGGAGTGAAGTAGAATTTTGTGTAAATAAAACAAAATTTTATTGCCAGAAAGATACATTCTGAACCGCCAAATGCCATCAAATTTTGTTGCATTATTTGTTATGGAGGTGTAAGGCCAGGATTACACTATAAAAGTTAGATAAAAGATCTTTTACAAAACTGGAAAAAAACAACCAATAAGCCTATTGCTACATTCGCTTAAATGTAACTGATATGCTTATTGGATGCATTTTTCAAGTGTTATCAAAGACAGCTTCTACAAAACTTTTATAGTGTAATTCCTGCTTATTAAGACAGTCCACATTAAACACAAGCAGTGAAAAAGGACTTTAATTCTTTGAAGGGTGGTGGTTTCGCTGCAAGACAAAATTTTTCCTTATCCCAGGGGTGGTTGATTTGGGAAAATATGTTTTCTAAGACTCGCCTAAGATATTAGATGGCAGCACAGAATAGTTTCTTTTTTTGTTCGTGCATGGATGTTTACTAACACTAACAAATTCCCTGGACGGATCATACTGATCCCTTGGGAATACGCGTGGATCACGTTATTATTATTGTTTATTTACTTATATGAGAACAAACTTTAGTTATAGGAGGATGAATTTTTTTTTTCTCATGTAATCTCAAAAAAATGTAATCAAATAACTTGAATAAACTCATAAATTTTTTAGCTACACTCTCTTATTTGCTAAAATCATAAAACCAAGAAAAATTATTGGGGTACAATTTCTATATTTTCTTTCAAATTTTTTAGGTGGTTTCATGGGTAAAGCTCCTGGAAGTAGTGTAATTGGTACTAACTCAAAGAAAGTAGTAAATAACAATACTGAAAACGATGAAAATTTCAATTTTCACATATCCAGTGGTTTAAAGGAAGACCTGGTATTTCTAAATAGTAGGGAAAAAAGAGTGAACTCATTGATTTCGAGAACGGCAAATGGCCCAAGTGAGAGGGAAGCTTCCTGTAGAAATAATATGAATAATTCTCTGGCTGCCCTCAAAGAGGATAATCATGGAAGCAGAGTAATTAGTGAGAAAATTAGTAAAGTCTCCAAGAATATTGCAGAAGTGACTTTGCAGGGAGATGCAAAGAGTTCACTATTTTTTTTTTTTGAAAACTTTTTTTATATTGATGGGGAGGAAAAATTAATATGGCAAAGACAAGAATGGAAAAAGTGAATATTTCCTTCAATTTTTTCCATTCTTATCTCACCAACAGAACTCAAAAAGTCAAATGCAATAATTATTTAATTAATGCTATGAAAATAATCAGAGTCCCACAAGGATCAAATTTATATAGTTGTTATTTCGTTTCATGAATGATCTCTACAATTTAAATATTAAAGATAAAATCATCACATTTGCTGATGATACTGTTATACTATATTCAGAAGACTTCCCAACACTTATCAACAACATAAATACTGAACTAATAACAGTTCGTAATTGGTTCATTGCAAACGATCTCCTAATCATATCTCTAAAAGTAAATTTATCAACTTTTCCTTACAAAATGTTCCACCTATTGCCTACGACATAATTTTTCATGAACCAGTGTGTACTAGCTATAATTCATATAACTGTCAACATCTAGAAAAAATATCCACCATAAACAATTTCACGTCACGCTTGTAACTGTCAATGTCTAGGAGAGGTCTTCTCATGGAAATATCTTGGTATCTACATGTTGACTCTTATTTAAAATGGAAATCTGATGTTGAATTAATTCTTCATGAAAAAACTCACGTTTTTTTCTTGTATAAGTTTTATAATTTGCGAAAAATTGTTCATCACACTTCCTTGCACTCTGTTTATTATGCCTGGGTTCATTCATCATTACAATATGGTCTACTTGCATGGGGCTGCGATTATAAGACTGAATTATTACCAATTATAACTATTCAATTTAAATTTCTCAAGTTTTTAGGGTATTCAACTTCAAATGACATTTCTTTATATAATAAATATATCCTAAACCTACAACTTGTCTTCTATAAAGCAACAATTTTTCTGCACAAAAATTATGTTTAAAAAGAAATACGATAAATATGTGTTGGGGTAAATCAAGAAGCTATCCATACTTAGAATAAGACAACCATAAGTATTCTTTATGGGCATTGTATAATATTTTATCATGTATATATACTGTTTGTAATTGCATTTTTAATTATACAAATACAAATACAACGCCACAACAGGCAAAATGCCCAACGAGGTGGCTGATAAAAAGATGCCCATAAAAATATGGTTGTCATATGTTTCAAAAATACAGCAACCCAATTAAAAATGCAATTAACACAAATTACAAACAATATATACACATGATAAAATATTATACGATGCCCATAAAGATTACTTATGGTTGTCTTATTCTAAGAATGGATAGCTTCTCGATTTACCCCAACATGTTTATCGTATTTCTTTTTAAACGTGTCAATTGTGTTACAATTTACTACCTCCGGGGGTAAGCTATTCCATTTATTAACAACCCTATTGGAGAAAAATTCCCTGCGACACCATAACCTTGCATTGTCCCTCACCAATCGATACTGGTGTCCCCTTGTAAAAGCAGTCGATTGGCGGTGTACTAAAAGTTCATGGTCCATCCTATCCATCCCATTGAAAATTTTGAACACTTCGATCATATCTCCTCGACACCTGCGTTCATCCAATGTAAACATATTCAAAAAATGAAGTCTTTCTTCATAACTCAAGCCCTGTGTGCCAATAAGGACACGCGTAGCTCTTCTCTGCACCCCTTCAACCAAGTCTATGTCCCTCTGTAGGTATGGTCTCCAAAACCTTACAGCATACTCCAGTCCAGGACGAACTAAGCCTCGAAAAAGAGGAAGAATGACTTTAGGAGAACGCGAAGAGACCTTTTTGAAAATGAGACCAAGCATTCTATTCGATTTTTTGACAACCGCTGAACAATGTTCAGAAAACTTAAGTCGCTCGTCAATGAGAATTCCCAAATCGGTGACTCTAGTTGCATCCGGGATAGTGACACCATTCAACTCGTAAGAGAACCGTGGGTTGTTCGAACCAAAATGAGCGACCATGCACTTATCTACGCTAAACGTCATGCTCCATTCATTTGCCCATGCTGCAATCTTGTTTAAGTTGGTCTGGAGCAACTCCCTATCGCTTTCATTCCCGATTACCCCCATTAGCTTCACATCATCTGCGAATTTGCTAGTAATTCCATCGATACCCTGATCGAGTTTATCGATAAAAAGTGAAAAAAGTATGGGGCCAAGGACACTTCCCTGAGGAACTCCACTTGTGACGTCTGTCCAACCAGAGAATTCCCCGTTCACCATAACTCGTTGCGACCTATCTCTTAACCACGATTCTATCCAATTCAGCAAGTTGCCCCCTATTCCAATCTCGTGTAAACGCTTCAAGAGTTTGCCATGTTGGACCCGATCGAATGCCTTCTGGAAATCAAGGTAAACCACGTCGACATTTTTGCTCTTACCCAAAGCCTTAGTCACGTAATCATAGAAGCAAAGGAGGTTAGTTACACATGACTTCCCCTTCCTGAACCCATGCTGATTATCCGACAATACATTATTCTCGTCTATCCACTTCACAAACTGCCTTTTGATGATAATTTCCAAAATTTTCGAGAGGGAGCTCGTCAAACTCACTGGACGATAATTAGACACCACTTCTCTACTACCCTTCTTAAATATCGGAACAACGTTAGCCAGTTTCCAATCTCTCGGGACGATACCCTCAGCAACACTACTCCTGTATATCTGTGCGACTGGCCCCAACAATTCATTAGCACCTTCCCTGAGAACCCTGGGATAGATATCATCTGGTCCTGGTGCTTTGCTTGCACATACATTTCTTAGAAGATTTAGGACCTCCACGTCTTCCACTTGAATATCGTTGAGCGTTTTATTACCCCATGCAACACCCGTATATCGAATATCATTATCTCCATTAAAAACCGACGCGAAAAAGTCATTGAAAGCACTACACATGCCTACATTGCTCTCTACTTTTGAGCCTCCTATCGAGAGGGGGCCAACTGTCCCCTTACATCCATTATTGACGTATCGAAAAAATGATTTTGGGTCAGAGCAAATGTTATCTGCCAACCTAG
Organism: Pholcus phalangioides; assembly: GCF_987345545.1. Classification (NCBI taxonomy): domain Eukaryota; kingdom Metazoa; phylum Arthropoda; class Arachnida; order Araneae; family Pholcidae; genus Pholcus; species Pholcus phalangioides. The sequence goes on along the minus strand of NW_028301604.1, from coordinate 24,784,866 downwards.
ATTCAACTTGCTTTTTACTATCCCTTATCGCTTTCTTCAACAGTCTTCTTTTATCAGTAAACAATGATAGGTCACCTCGTCCACTTTTATACTCTCTGAATGCTCTTTTCTTTTCAAGATAAAGGTTCCGCACGCTATCCGTGAACCATAGAGGGTGTGATGTACAAACACGCTTTTTTCGAACAAAGGGTATGACGTCGTGCAAAACAGAGGACAGCTTCGTACTAAATTCTTCCCATTGACTTACCACCCCTACTGATTCCAACCGGTCTTTGAAAACTTCCGCTAACCTTCTTCGCAAAACATCAAAGTTAGTTCTCCGAAAACAAGGAACCAATCTTTTGTTATCAACCTTACCCGAGGAAAAGTTACAGTGAAATCTGACGATACGATGATCACTGGAAGAAAACTCTTCCCCCACCGAAACATGTTCAACTAGATCCTCAGAACTAGTAAGAACTAAATCCAAAATAGCAGTACCCCTAGTGGCTTCTGATACATGCTGATACAAAAAATTTTCGAGCACCAACTTAAGAAAGTCTCTTTCATACTGATTTCCAGATGAAAGGTTCTCCCAATCAATACCCGGGTAATTGAAATCCCCTAGTATGAGAACCCTCTTTCGCTTACACATGTAGGAAATTTCATCGTGCATTTTGGCGATGTAGTTTTGATCCCTATTCGGTGGATTGTAACAAACCCCAACAATAAGCTTATGACGTCTTTTGTTCTCAAGTTCAACCCATATGGTTTCAATATCACTTCTCTGTACGTTACACTCTCTAGCCTTCAAACATGATTTCACGTATATCAACACTCCACCCCCTTTCCTATCAGATCTATTTCTCAAAAAAGTATCGTATCCGGAGATGTGTAAGAAAGATTCATCCCCATCGTTTGCCCAAGATTCTGTAATGGCTATAAGATCCAAGTCCTCCACAACTATCATAGTTTCTAAAAAATCTTTCTTGTTACCCAAGCTCCTGGCATTTATTAACACACATTTTAATTTGCCCGGTGGTTTGTTGTCAATCGAGAAGCCATCCAAGTCAGAGGTGGGTAATTCCCCGTCAGTACTGTTGTGATTATCATTAACTAACCCGCATTCCCGACTACGTGGTCTGGGAGTAAAAAACCTGACCTAAGACTATCGTAAACCTCCCAGACCCCTCTCTTATTTAGATGGATCCCATCCGAACGAAGCCACCTATCGGTAAATGCGGGAAGCTCCAAGAACGTGACCCCAAGTGAGGAGCAAATGTCCTTCAGGCCTATATTGAATTGGTGGATCCTACTCCTATATCCCCTACTACCCCTTGGCAGCACTGGAATCACTGCCACATCTGAACCCCCCTCCCTAGCGGATAATAGTAAATCCCGGTACTCTGACAGAGACTCACTAATATTCGCCAATTTTCGTTCCTATAAATTGGATTGGTGTATTTTTGAAATATATGACATCCATATTTGTTATGGGCACCTTTTTCTCAACCACCTCGTTGCACATTTTGCCTGTTGTGGCATTGTATTTGTATTTGAAACAAAAATCTTTCACCAAAATGAATGTTTCATTTAGTGAAAGAGTTTTGATGATGTTTCATCGTCACCCAAAATGAATGTTTCCTTGAGACAACCTCATGTGGTCTTTGAGATTCCCTCACATAGAAAAAATATCTTTTGCAAACACTTTTTTTTTTACATTGCTCCTAAAATTTATAACTTTTTACCTATTGAATTGCGAAATATAACACAATTTCCAACTTTTAAACAACGACTTCAACAATACATTGCTAACATACCAAATATTGAAACTTATTTTAATACTCAGACATAAATTTTGATTGTGTTTCACCAAAGCAATTTGCTTATTTTTTTTACAAATAAATACCTCAGAGGATGATGTCACTCTCTGCTACCCATACAAAGGTTTTTAACTACTGGCTGATGTGAAGATATATTTTGGAAAGAGAGAAAATTCAACTGCCTGTGGGGAATCAAACCCACGTCCTTTCACTTTCCGGGTGAACCCCCTAGACCACTAGACTACAGAGGCAACGAATATCTCAATCTGTCCTTGGAGCTCGTGTGCACTGAACGGGACTGTACATGGACGGTCAGACCTAACTCAGGCCAAAGCTCACAATTGCTGTCATTGCCACCAGACGGCGACTTTTTCGAAGATGATGTCACTCTCTGCTATCCATACAAAGGTTTTTAACAACTGGCTGATGCAAAGATATATTTTTGAAAGTTAAAGCAAGGGCAGTTGAATTTTCTCTTTTTCCAAAATATATCCTCACAACAGCCGGTTGTTAAAAACTTTTGTATGGATAGCTCACTTTGTCATTCTAGAGATCACTCATATGGTCACTTGGTTATTATTATGGTCACTCATATGATCATTCACATGTTCACTCATATGATCATTCACATGGTCACTCATATGATCATTCACATGGTCACTCATATGATCATTCACATGGTCACTCATTCCATCACTCACTTGTTCATTATTATGGTCACTCATACTGTCACTCACTTGATCAATTGGTCAATCATACATTTATTCATATGGTCAATCATACATTTATTCATATGGTCAATCATACAGTTATTCATATAGTCAATCAATCGGTCACTCACTTGGACACTTACACGGTTAATTACTCAGTTACTCCCTTGGTCACTCATACAGTAAATCACCAGATCACTCATACCATCAATCACTTGGTCACTCTTTTGGTCATACATACACTCAATCGATTAGTCACTCACTTGGAAACTCGTACAAGCATTCAGTCGGTCACTCACTTGGTCACTCATACAGTCAATCACTCAGTAACTTCCTTGAATACTCATACGGTCAACCACTCAATCACTCACTTGGATACTCATACCGCCATTCACCTGTTCACTCATGCAATCATTCATATGATCAATCACTCAATCACTTGTACGGTCAACTAGTCGGTTACTCATATGATCAATCACTCACTTGGACACACATACGGTCACTCACTCATACAGTCAATTCCACACTCATAGATACTGTCACTCACTCATACAGTCAATTCCACACTCATAGATACTGTCACTCACTCATACAGTCAATTCCACACTCATAGATACTGTCACTCACTCATACAGTCAATTCCACACTCATAGATACTGTCGCTCACATGGTCAGTCATTCTGTTATTCACTTAGTCATTTGTAAGGTCACTAATTCAGTCACTCATGCGTTCGGGGCGGGTGAAATATCAGGGGCGAAACGTCCCGGGGCAAAATGCCGGGGTGAAATTTCCGGATCCCCACACACACACACAGAAAATCAATTTTATATATATAGATTCATAAAATTTTGATGATCTGTACAGTAATTTAAATTTTTATGGGTCTATGTCTTGTATTCCTTAGAAGGCTCTTTTCTAATTTATTTTTTGGGAGAAAAGTGGCCGGTTGGAGATCACACACAAGGGTTCTTCCCCTGCTTTTTAGACTTTTTTAACAAGATAAACGTGAAATAAATTGTCAGTATTGCCATAGTAATAAATTGTTCATTGTCTATGCTCATCTAGCAGAAATATAATTGAGGACCCAAGGGTCTCGCAACTGTGATTATAGAACCAATATGGTTGCACGCCATAATTTTATTTTTTTATACCAATTTTGACAAAAAAAATGTTATTTTTTCTTTCACGCATACATGCAGTCTTGTATTTTTCCTCATAAGTCCCAAGGGACAGCCTGTAAGCTGGCAGTTTACCCTTCAGAGCAAGGAACCAGCGGAAAACATAAATTCGGGTCTGGATGTGTAAACTACAGCCCACATGGAGCTAAGAAGTGACATTTTCTTGTTGCTAGTCTATATGATATGCTTGCAAGTGAGGAAACTGAGTTACGTTTTTAAGGAGGTTGGGTGTTTTTCTTCTTTTTCCGAAGAAAAAGAGGAAAACATAACATCTACTTACAAGTAAAATGCACATCATAAAGATGTGCCTTTTGAAATACCACCATAAAGAAGCCCAAAATTAATGGTGAAACATCAGATATCCAAGGTGAGCATGAGGATAGTGTTGTTTGTGAATTGTATGTAAGATCTGTGTGATATACATGTCATAGTGTTGTTTACAAGTAGTGTTACCGACTTAGAATAAGACTAATTTTGATGCTTGCGAAAATATAGTAAATATTATTTTAATTTGTAAATTTTATTTTCTGAGTATATTTCAATCATATCTGTTCATTTTTTAATCATGAAAGTCGCATTAAAAAAATCTACTACATAATTTTAAAAAGTCATATCCCTCCATTTTTTTCGAATGTCTTAATAAAAGACCAATTTTGAGAAAATAATTAAAAGAAATTTGAAAAATTATTTAGTGAATAAAGTCATGTAAAAAACCCATTGCTTTCATGAAGACTCTTTTTGTTGCTTTTTTAAATGCATTAATACTTGCTTTTGTGTGTGTGGTCAACCAGTTACATACAGAATTTTCACAATGCCAGTTAAGAGTTAATAACCTAAAAATCTCTGAAAATTTTCATTTTTTATAAAAATTGACTAGTGAAAAGAAAATAATCATCACTATATTTATCCTTTTGATGAAAACTAACATCTTGAAAATTCATCATTATCATAATATACAGGGGTAGTGTTAAGCATCTAAACCACCTTACACTGAGGGATGGGGAAAAAAAAAAATCTCACCATATTTCACATTCAAAAGACCAAGACATTACATTTATACATTAAATAATTTCTTAAAATGCTGTAGAACATAAAGAAGAGCCCCTCAAAGGGTTAACACACTGTTCACCGGTCACGAGTTAACTCGTTTTTATACTCACGGGTAGCCTAGATAAGCAAAAAATACTTGTTCTTATTTGGCACTGGTTTCGAAAACTTCTGAAGATACGCAGCTTTTAGTCAAACGGAAGCGACAACGGCCGTGAGGCGGACAAGCATTAAAAAATTTTTAAACTTTCTTCAATTTCAGATTTTTAAAGGGCTATAACCGTCTTCCCTTCCCAAAGATAGACATTGAAATCGTAAGCAAAAACTATCTTATCCTACTCATGGAGGTGAAGGGAAACTTTAGAAACAGAACCTCTAAAAAAAAATAAAAAAAAACAAAACAAATACTAATCCGTCTCCTCTCGTTTAAAGGGTCTCCTCACGCGGAGAAACTAAAATTAAACTGAAGTTGCCTCCATGGAGGTATGAGTGAGCTGACCATATTTGCTTGAGAAAAATACGGTAATTGAGCTTCGAAATACAGAAAATACGGGGCATTGGCAATTATCGCCAAAAATAAAGCAAAAGGGGCCATTCAAGTATTACGTCAGCAAATATTTAGCCATTTTTGACCCCCCCCCTCGTCAGCAAAACTCTGACCCCCCTTGTCAGCAACATTTCGTCAGTACTGCCCCCTACCTCCTAACGCAGGATCAGAAACGTACGCGGGAAGGGGGCATAGTGGGCCCGTGCGCCCCTCCCCAGACGAAAAAAAATTATTTTTTAAATGTAAAAACATTTTTAAAAAAATTAAAATTTCGAAAGAAAATACCTTTATGTGTTATTATAATCAATTTCTGTTGATTTCAATGCTACTTGAAGGGTAAGAACTCAAAACTTCTCTTTAAGAAATTCATTGCGATGCACGCTGTAAGCCATATATGATAAACCCTTGACCCGCGGACCAAATGTGGCCCTGACGGTTATCTGATGCGGCTTGCCCCCTCAAACCCAATTTTGTAAAAATGAACTAAGCGGCAAATTTTACAGATCACTTAAATGACCCGTGGCACAATTTCAGAGCATTTAAGTTGCCCGTGGCACAATTTCAGAGCATTTAAGTAGGCCCGTGGCACATTCAAAGATCACTTGAGTAACCCGCGACACAGTTCCAGAACACTTAAACGATCCGTGGCACATTTAGAGAGCCCTTGAGTGACATGTGGTACAATTTTAGAGCACTTAAGCAGCCCCCAATGTGGTTCTACATCACTGAAGTTACCCGCGGAATATTTCCAGATTACTTAAGTGATCCGTGGCATAATTACGGCTCACTTGAGTGATGCGTTGCACAGTTCCAGAGCACTTGAGCGGCTCGGAAACATTTCCATAGCCATAGGCGGAGATAGACCTGGAAGTCTAACGAGGCACGATGATGATGATGTCAATTCATATATGCATTAGATTAGTCGACTCAACCTTTGACGCTGGGGGGGGGGGGGCAATCCTTTATAAACTGATAATACAACCAGTATTATTATACGACGCTCTGACCTGGTTTCACACAGTGCCGTCTTAACGCATGGGCCCACCCGGGCACGGCCCGGGGGTCTCAGAAAAATGAGAATCAATTGAAGTTTTCGAGAATTTTCCAGGTAGGGCTTCAGAAAAACCAATTGGCCCGAGAGCCCATGATGCTCTTAAGACGGCCCTGGCTTCACGCCAGACGTTATAATCTAATTCCATTAGAACGATTTAAGAACAAAACGTTACGACGTTTCACTGGTCTAATTAGTTTATTGAAAATAAGAAAAATGGATGTGGAGGAAAAAATAAGATTAAATGAGCATGTTTTTCGTTATCCTGAAGCTATGTGTATAACTAGTATGACCATATGAAAAAAAACGGGAAAAAAACGGACATTTCCATTGACGCAGGGTTTATAGCTCATGTTAAAATAACGAATTCACGATTTAAAAATTTCAAAGTGAGTTTTTTTAGCAAGCTTGACAAAATTAACATTTTTATTAAAACGATGAAATAACAGAATATTATGAAAAATAATTCTGCCCCGTAAAATATGAATGATATGGTCACATTATCAGGGCCGTCTTAAGCGCATCATGGGCCCCCGGGCGAATTTGTTTTCCTGAGGCCCTACCTCGTAAATTCTAGAAAATTTCAACCGAATCTCCTTTTTGTGAGGCCTCTCTTCTCCTGAGGCCCCCGGGCCGTGCCCGGGTGGGCCCATGCGTTAAGACGGCACTGCACACTATGTGTAACTCACAAATATATATTTTTTTTGACACTTTTATCTACTGCAAGTGAGGATTCTTGTTTCGCAGAGCGAATGTGGACTTTTAGGACACCCTGTATATTGAAGAAATATTCAAAATTTGTTAAGGGTTCCGCGAAATAGCCTCGTTACTATCAAGTGTTCAACGCGAGCTTTCACGTTGGAAAACCCTGCCCTACAGAGCCACTTTAATGATCTCTAAATGTTTCACGGATCCTTCGAGTGCTCTGGAAATGTTTCCGGGGCGCTCAAGTGCTCTGGAACTGTGCCACGCATCACTCAAATAATCCGTAATAATGCCACACATCACTTAAGTAATCTGGGAATGTTCCGCTGGTAACTTGAGTGATAAGAGAGAGTAACTTGACTTGAGAACCGCACTGGGGGGGGGGGGGGGCGCTTAAGTGCTCTAAAACTGTGCCACATGTCACTCAAGGGGATCTGTAAATGTGCCACGGATCGTTTAAGTGTTCTGGAACTGTGTCGTGGGTTACTTAGGTGATCTTTGAAGGTGAAAGTGAACTTTGAGGCCTACCTCAGTGATCTGAAAATGTGCCACGGGCCACTTGAATGCTCTGGAATTGTGCCACGGGTCATTTAAGCGATCTGTAAAATTTTAGAAATTTTTTTTACATTAAAAAAAAAAATTTCTGGGGGAGGGAGGCGCATGAGCCTTCTAGGCCCCCCCCCCGTCCCGCGTATGTTTCTGATCCCACCAATATGCGTTAAGAGGTAGGGGGCAGTGATGAAATTTTGCTGAAAAGGGGGGAGGGGATCAAAAATGGCTAAAAATTTGATTACGTAATACTTGAACGCCCCCTAAGAACAAGACGAGAATCAAGCTCCCGACGTCCCTGGTGTTAAGGATACGGCCTTGATTGGGATTCAGAGACTGCTAATTTGCATCAATTCACTATAGTGACGGCCGTGACAAGTCAGGGCCGTCTCTATTCTACCGGGCCTGCTTGTGCGTTTGATGACGTCATACAAAGAGGCCGATGGTCGGAGCATCGTCTGCGCGCTATCCCTGAACCTGTATGCTTTGATTACACTTTTCCGTAATATTAACTATAAAATTTGCCATTCCTTTTGACAGGCAAATATCGCGTATAGCTATGCCTTCCCTGTTTTTTTAAAAGGAAGTTACATTCTAACTTAATTATTTTTCATGTTTGTTTTTCTTCATTTAAATAAAGCATTTCAGCAAAAATAAAGAGACACTTTTTGAAAAAAAATAGTTTATTCACGTAAAGAATAGTGTATTCCCACTTTCCATTCTGGTAGGATAGAGACAGCCCTGGACAAGTCTAGTTTGCGGCCTGTCTAAGATCCCAGCCTAGGTGCCCTGCTGTTGGATGGGGATTCCAGGAATAAATCAGTTTTAGACGGAGAACTCCAATTTTCTTTGGAACATCAGAGATATCTGAGCGAGGAATGGCGAAAAAAATGTGGAATTTGAACACAATATATCGAATCCTCGTATAGTCACCATAACTAGTTGTTTTTCTACTCATTTTTTATGTTTAGTTTGAAAATTGTTTGACTGTAATGGCGCGTATACACAAGCGCGCGGATTGTGCAATGCAAGCATTCCCAAGCGTTCGCAATGCATTCAGTGGGTACGATTTCCGAAACGAATCATCATCATCAACGATGGCTCCATCCGAGAGCTGTTTCAACGCCATCTGTAGGTTTTGAGCGGCAGTAACAACTATTGAGGAACATGATATGATAAACGAATTTAAATGGCTATTAATGACGAATTTAAATGACTCAAAAATGACGAATTTCAATTATTATGGCTATTAAATTAAATTACTTTCGCGAAATGAGACGAGGGAAAAAAATGAAGGCTCTAGATAGGCTCAGAAGCACGTACAAACACGCAAACCGATAACGACGCCGTCCAAACTAGAAGGAAGAATTCCTTTGTGTTGTTTTGTCATTACATCCGGGGAGACACGAGAGAGGTAGCACGCTCAGCATGAGCTCCTGAAAATCTTTCATGTTAGGGAAAAATAAAATTACAAATACAAATACAAATACAACGCCACAACAGGCAAATTGCCCAACGAGGTGGCTGACTTAAGAACATCATGGATCCCCGAGCCCCTACCTACTACTGCTACACCACACATGCACCCCCCCCCCTCCCGCGGAACCCCCCAACGAATCGGTACATGCGTTAATGTGCGTGTACGTGTAGTGCAACCTGACGTAAAGTTTGTTTCTGTGTAATGCTTGTTATGTGTAGTGCTGTCATCTGCCCCCAGTTTTACTAACTATGAGTGAAGTGTTATGGTTGAATGATTTATCGTTGTAGGACTGTTGCTCTCTGTGGCGAGACTTTTTAACGGGGAGATCGGCTCGCATTTGCACCTTGAAGTTGGGAACCACAGAAAACCAACTTCAGCCGACCACCACTGTGGGGTTCGAACCCGGATCCTCGCATCACGAGTCCGGCACTATAACCACTCGACCACCACAGCGGCGCTGGTACCACAGCGCGCGCAATTAGTTTGGATTAGTACAGCACAAGAGTAGGCACGATCCGTACTCAGTCGGATCCTTAGCCATAACTATTAATAATTCATAACATCTCACTTAAATAATTCAGAAATGGCAGACAGAAAAACTCTTGCACAACAGCCAGTATGTTTTCTGCACGAAACGATCTTGGAAGAGGACAACGAGAGTGAAGCATGGCACCAGCTGTCAGCAAAGTACAGCAGGAAGAAGGCGAGGAACGCCGACCTGAACAAGGCCACCATAGCTTACCTCGAGTCCATCAAAGATCAAGATCACAACTGTTGGAACAAGTCTCATCCCAGAACCAGATGCCCAGAAACAGAAGTTTATTACTGCACGGGCGATGAATTTCTGCGGAAGGCGATGGAGAATTACCAAGCAATCACTGACAGACCAGATGACCCGGAAGTCCTGCTCTTCAAGCAGCAGCTGAGATGGAACATCAGCCAAGCCTTCGTCATAGGTGAAGACTGCTTCTTTGATGAGGACGAAAATGCCGACATCTGGGTTGAATACGTGAACGAGATCAACACACATATCTGAAAAAGTGCCAGAAAATTGGAAGAAATCCTGAGTTATATCAGGAAGAGAAACAACGAAAAGCCCGAAGCGCAGACAGATGAAGAAGAAAAATCAACACCAGCCCAAGAGAATGTAGACCCTCCGCAACAACAAACAGAGGCTACTACAGTAGAAAAACCCAACCAGGAATCCCCGATACCGAATTTTCCCGAGGAAATTCAGGAAAATCAAGGGAATAGCGAAGGCGAAAAGACCGGAGAGCCTGCAGAAGCCGAAGAGACCGCTCCTGAGCCCCCCGCCCAAGAAGAAATGCCACCGCCGACGGACCAATCGCGTGCTAGCAGCGAGAAGAGACCCCGCCCACTGTGGTATTGATCAACGGTGAGCCAGGCAGCGACCAGCCGGCAGAAACCCGAACCCTGGGAGGCAGCGACGGATACTTCGACGCAACCACCGGCGAAATCACCCGAAGATGACGTCATCCCGGAATGCCCCGCTCAGACAGCCGAGCCAGCATCGGCTGACGAATCGCGCGCGAGCAGAAATGAACAGATCATGCCCATGCCAGAAGCACACGAGCATGGCAGTGAGCAGCCGGCCCAAAGCCGAGAGCAAAACGGCATCTGTTCGATCGTGGTGCGGGTCACAGCCCGGAAGATACATGAAATTTGCCAAGAAACAGTGCAAGTGAAACTGTCATACGGCGAATACAAAATTAACTTTCACAGCGCGAGTGACTATGGTCAAATCCTAGATTACTTGGAATGTCGAGATCACAAGGCGAGCCTCACCGGACGCCCCAACCCTCAGCGTTGTCATACGAGGGCTCGATTCAACGCTACCCGTTGATGACATTAAAATCGAACTAAACGACGAAGGTTTCGCTCCGATTTCCATATCGCAATTACGCTCCCGGAGGAAAAAAACACGAGGCAAAATACTGCCTCTTTGGAAAATTGACCTGCCGGTCGACGAAAAATCGAAGCGAATATTCGATTTGCAAAAAATTTTCCTGATAGACATATCGATTGAAAAGTATCGGAAAAACCCCAACAGAGCGTCACTAAATATCTGCTACCGATGCCAGGAATGGGGCCATCGAGGCGAACGTCCCCAGAAATGCATGGTGCGTACGGGCCCGCATGATGTAAAGCAATGCGGCAACATCAAAGGAGTTGACGTCCCGACTTGCTGTAATTGCAAAAAAGAGCACACCAGCATCTACCACGGATGTGAAGTTTACAAGAAGGAACTTGCGAAATTTCGAAATAACCGAAAAATTCCCCCAACACCAGAACAAGTTCAAGAAAAAATCTTACCCACCGAGTTCAGAAAATCTCGAAAAAATTATTCGAACTTTACTTTTCTTCCGAGAAGTGTGTGGAAAAGATTTTATGACAGGAAAAAGAAAATCTCGCTAGAAACGGCAGCAATAACCAAAAAGAACGCGATTAGTCAATCCTGCTCTATCGACTTCCCAACGCAGCCACGCGAACAGCCGAAGAAGCCCAAATCTACGGACTTCAAACACACGACCGAGACGAGAAAAAACTTGGGAAAAAAGTGCGGCGAAGCGAGCAAGCAGCCCCGTCCGACCGAAGGACAGCCAAGGCGTAGGCAAAGCCCAGAGCGACCCGTAGGGGCCACCGTAGAGGTAGCCGCCCAAGCTTCGGTAAAGGTCACCAAGAAGCCCGTGTAAAAGCTGCGCGAAGAAGCGGACCCGGATACCGACGGACTTTAGCTCAGGCCCAGCTGACGAACTTTATACAATAGCGAAAATCTACATGAAAAATATAATGAAAGCAACATCACGAAAAGGCAAGAGAGAGCTCATGCAAGAATTTCAGAAGGAAGCTGGGCAATTTCTTGCTCGATAAAAATATTTTTCAGAGCAGCTTGCGTGGAAAAGCAAGCATCTTAGCGAGCAATTAAAAGCTCATAACCAGCCGAATTTTAAGTTTCGGCATTTTTTCTTCGTTTCCTTTACCCCTCTATCCAAAAATATTTTCTACAAAATCCAATAAAAAACAAAAAATATGAGGCATTTCTGATAATTATCAGAAATGGCTCTGAAAAATAAAATAAAAATTTTCTCCCTCTATTTTTCGTCGCTTTTTGAAAATACTAATACTATTCCTCTTTTTTCTTCTCCTAAAAACTAATATTTTTTAATAAATTGTATGTCATGTATTTGAAATTTCTTTTCAGCCAATAGCAACATAGGCACGCAACCGACGAATGAGGAGCGACCATGGTGCAGAGTAGCTGACGTGAGCAGTTCACTTTTCCTGCCGAAATATTAATAAGTAATATAACTAACAAGTTCTCCAGACATGTTGAGTTTGTAATTCCTGGTTAATTAATTAATTTTAATTAACAGTGGGTTCCCCATTTAGACCTTTTCCCGGACTCTGACTAAATATTACACGCATTTCACATAAATACATACATTTATTCCCTTGTCTTTTTTTCTTCATATTGGTCCCCCGCGGACCTGTTTAGAAGGCAGCTAATGTCCGCAAACGGATAGGTACTGCCAGAAATCCCTTTAACTTACGAACTTCTTTTGTGTTCGTCGAAACCGCGCGCTAGTGTATACGCGCCTTTAGCAACACTGTGTGTGGGTAGGGCACTGAGCTAGAAGCAAAGCCGCTTGTAACACTCTTAATGCAGCTTTGGCTAGAAGTAAACTAAAGGTGCGTATACACTAGCGCGCGGATCATGCAATGAAAGCATTCGCAATTGGTTGTTCAGTAATTTGTACGGTGTTGCGAACGATTCTTGAGCTGTTTTCACCGAACACAAAGGAAGTTTGTGTACCCACGAGCAGATTAGAACCGCTGCAGGGGGGTCGTGCGTTGCAAGATTGGCTCGCTAGTGTATACGCGCCTTAAGACAAAGCTGCATTAAGAGTTAAACTTACAAGCGCTTTGCCTTAAGATGACTTTAAAACTTTCCTATAGCTTATAGCTCAGTGGGGTAGGGTGACTATACGTCCCGTATTTCCCGGAACAGTTCCGGTATTTTCTCCTTTTTTTGGCCATCCCGATTTTGTGCCAAAAGTGTCCCGCTTTTACCCGTATTTTACACGAAGGCTACTTGAATTTTTATTCTTTATTGAAGGGAAAGATTGAAATTATTTTTCAACTCATAAGTTACATTATGATAATTATAACTATAAATGGGAATATTAATCTCCCACATTTGTCTTGATCAACGTTTTTTTTCGTGGAATTAATTTTAATCCACTGCAATTTGCAGCGATGCTTCATTTCCCGCCATTGTGATTTTTCCCTAATTTCAACAATATTTGGCAACTTTGTTCGGTTTTGGCGTCATTTTTGGCAATAATTGGCAATATCACTTTTTCCCTAATTTGGAATAATAATTTCTCTTGAAGAAATATGGTCAGTTTATGTGTAGGTAACTAGGTATTCACAACAGGAAATAATCAGGCTGCTGAGAGCCCTGTATAATTGGCATCCCCACAGCAAAAACGGTAAGAAAAATAGTATAGTAGTATATCTGAAAACCCTGAATAAAATAGAGTCAAGTAGTATATAGCAAAAAGCAGACTATATTTTTTCTTACATTTCAGTTGAAACGAAATAAACTCACATGACGCAAACATAAAACCAGGAACTACAGTTATAGATCCAATAAGTCCACACCGTAAGTTGTATGAGGTATCGACTATCTGTCTTGGTACTTTTTTCTATAAAATGTTACTAGAGTGAATAGAGAGTATCTGAAAATGGTGAAAACCATTGGCGTACGCAAGGGGTGGGTTTTGGGGTTCTAACCCCCCCCCCCTCCCTCAAGCAGAGATTATAGTGTTATTTTACAGGACGGTAACCCCCCCTTCAGAAGAAAAAAAAATTGAAACCCTCTAGAGAGAAAATTTTCTGCTTATGCCTATGGTGAAAACAACAAATTTTGGACTGCCTTCGTCATTTTCTATGAAAAAGTCATTTTTATGTCTAATTTTAAGCAAAATTCATGAATTCGAAACACGATTTTTAAAAATTCCATAAATGAAATGTGAAAATGTTATTTTCACAGTATATTCAGCTAGTGATGATGCAGGTTAAGAACCAAAACTTTTGTGATTTGAGATTTGTATGTTATGCTCATAAGTTACATTCAAATCTGTTAATGTACATGTGAATTTGGAACAGCTTCGGTATAGGGGACAGGTTGGCGATTTTCGGTGACTTTTTTTTCGGTGCCAAATATGTCCGACGACCCCATCAGAAGTCGCCAAGGCCGTTAGACATCTTTGCTCAAAAGACCTGTTGTTTTTTCAGCCTTTTTAGCCATTATTTTCCACCATTTTGATGGAATTAATGCATTGGCGACTCTTGGAAGCAGCATTGATTGTGGATAATCAGTATCCAATATTTGTAATGATATTAGTGGTATTGCATAATTAGTGTTAATGTTCCTTAGCCATTCTGAAGCACGTTCTTCAGTACTTGTCAGCTTTTCCCCTTTATATTTTGGAGGCGCTTGGTAAGGGGTCATTCGAGTATTACGTCAGCATTGAGGGAGAGGAGAGGGTTTCGGATTTGCTGACTTTTGATGACGGGGGGGGGGGGCAAAAATGGCTGGAAAATCTTCTTACGTAATACTTGAATGGCCCTAAGTTACCATATGTGCTCAGGGTTGTCAAATTTGCTCCCCGGGTAGATACCCATTTTCTCCCCTCGGCTGGGTTTTTTGGGAATATTGTTTGTTTTCGAAGAAAATGTGTTGCTTTCAGATTAAAATTTTAATTTAAGCTTAGTTTATATATTCCAAAAATTGCTGCATAAGTGCAGTGTTTAGAATATGTATATTTTTAAATATTTTTAAATGATTTTTTTAGGAACAAATGTGATAATAAATAATTTCTTGGAATCACAAACACACACTTTTTATAATTCTGACTCCTTTTTTTTATGTAAGCATTTAGGTACGAGATTCACATATTAAAATATGTTACAAGAAATCACAAACAGGAAATGTAACCATGGACCTTAGTTTAACAAATATACCTGATATATGTGATAAGTAGAGCCCGGATATATGCACTAAAAAAGTGGCAAAATATGCTTTGCAAATATGTACTTAAAAATGCAAAAATATGCACTAGAAATCTTGTAAAAGTCAAAAATTCCGAAATACGTACAAAAAATTAAGAAAATATGAATTGAAAAAAATAACCATGCAAAAAAAAGATGTTTTTAAAAGGCATCTTTTCTATTTCTTATTTAGTGTACATGTAATATTCATTTACAAAAAATATCCCCTCATACGTATATATATATAGGCTTATACCGCATATATGCAAATAACTTCTACATATTTTTTATTCACGCATTTTTTAATTTTTAGTTGTAGCTGCTCAATAACGAACGATACCCGGTTCATCCTTGTCAGAAAACTTTCCTGACACAGGGGTACAACAAAAAACGGCGACTTGACCGCAGCAAAAAACTGCTACCACAGGGAGTCCTCCATCGAGGGGTTAGCGCGCCAACCTCTCTCGATGAGTATAAAAAACAACCATGCCGTTCGGAATCTGCAATAAATTATAGGTCCCAGTCTAATTAGCCCTCGTGTGCAGAAAATGACCGTGGTGCGACAAAAATGATCAAATGATCAATAACGAAAATAGCAGTAACAAAAGAATTTCAACACTATTTCTAAAAAAATTTAACACTTTGATATATCTCTAGAAATAGCCTTACAAGAAAAGGGTTAGTATTCCTAAAATACTTTATAAATATGTATTAATTCACTAAATTTCACCTGCGGGAAAAAAAACCAATGTTATAAAAATATTAACAATATTTATTTGAAAAATTTTATAAAAAAATTTAGTGAGCTTAAATAAACCTTCAAAAATATGCACTTATTCTGAAAATTCTTTGATTTTATGCATTTATATGCATTAATGCTAAAAAAAAGCCAAAATATGCAAATGCATATAATCCGGGCTCTAGTGATAAGCATACCCACAGAAATTGCTTATTTATAATACACAATAATTTTTCACACATACACAAATCCTTATGTAAATAAATTGAAGCCTCTGTGAAGAATTAAACCAATCTATACGTAAATTGAATTTTCATTTAAAAAATATTTACATGTTTGCATTAGATTTTTATAAGTTTATACAGGTGCATGAGACTTTCATAACTGAAATATCAAGAGACAAAAATAACATCTCAACAAAAAGAAAATAACATTGTGGAATTCTTGAATTGGACATTGGTAACGAAAACCTTCAAGTGAAACAGAATAAAAAGTATAGTTTTCTTATGAAAATAACACCTAACCAGAAATCATGCCTTAGCATGATTTTTCAAGATGCTCATAATACAAGCCCAACCCTGAAAATTTACTTGTTAAAATCGTCAGTCAGATGAAGCCATTCTGTAGGTCTATTGCTATACATGACAGGTTTTCTTGTATAAAGTGATATTAATATACAAATGTTGTATAATGTTATTGGCATCTGTGTTTAATGATAATTCAAGTTATTCTGTAGTTTTAAGTTCCCAAAAATGGCTAATTTGGACAAGTGGAAGACACCTCCAGAGTAATGAATCCTCAGAATGACTACTATCTCCTCTTAACCAGATCATTTTTTAATTATTACTGCTCCTTTAAAAATATTTCAGAATTTAATTTAATGAAGTAGGGATATTCTTTAACTGTGAGGAAATCAAGAAAAAGAGAAGTGTGTGTGTGTGTGACTTTAGCTCCCGAAAGTTTGGGTTCAATTTAAAAAAACCAAAAACTTTATGGTTCTGGTTACATAGCTAAAGGTTTTATTTTTGACGGATCAGGACAATTTTGGATAAGTTTTTGTGCAGGGTTTGAAAAAATTAGAGAAAAAAAATTTCAGGCACTATTCCTGATTTCTCAGAAAGTTTGGGTTCGATTAAAAAAAAACAAAAAACTTAATGGTTCTTGTTACATAGCTAAAGGTTTTATTTTCGACGGATCAAAACACTTTTGGATACATTTTCTGTGGTGCTTGAAAAATTTGGAAAAAAAAAATTCAAGCACCATTCTGATTTCACAGAATTTTCATTATCTAAATTCATTCATTTTACCACAATCTTCTTGCTATAGTTCTGCATACAATTCAAGGTTCAGATACAATTACACAGAAGTTGGTGTGTCCCTGTGTGAACAATTATTCCCTTATTGTATGGTCAATTTTATTAATCAAATACATAGTTTAACATGCACCAAAAATGTATATTTAAACATAATATAAGATGTGCACGTAAAGGATGTGTATTAGTGTGGGTGGGGAAAAAAATTATTTTGAAATCGCTATAGTGCGGAAAAGTAGCGTCCTTTAATAAAAAGAAAAATGACGTAAAAAAATTTAAAACCGGTTGACATCTTCCGGTCGTGCATCGTATTTGAAGTTTATGAAAATTGACAAAATTGAACATTTTTCTTAATTTTTTAATATTACTTCAAATTTGACTATCAACATGCAAAAGTTTGTTATGCTTATTTTATGGTTCAATAAAGTAAAATAAATTAAAACATCATTAATATTTCAATGTTTATTGGTCGCACAATGTATTCGAAAAACTGGAATTGCCCACATTTTTGCAAGTTTCATTGTGCAGCTCTTTGCATGCTTCGTCAGAACAAAATGACCCAGAATTTACCACGTTGAGGTGGCTGCACATTGAGTTTTACCCACACCCTATCCAATCAACCATCCAAAGTAGGAGAGTGTGTGTAATTTACATTATAGTTACCAAAATTGACTAGGATTTAGTGGTTTACAGTTTCTTCTATTATTTGTTTTTCAAGTGTTCATGTTTAAAGTCTAACTTTTGGGAGAAATTAGGTATGACTAATTTTGATAACCATAGATGCTATGATCATTGATGACAGAGAACACATTCGAGAGAGGTTGGGTATAGAAGAATTTTAAAAGCAAGATAATCTGCCTCTGAATTAAGAACTATTGAACACTTCATGCTAAGCTTAATTGCATTAGCCTACTTAATTGTAATCATTTTCTGTTACATTTTTAATTTTCTCACTTTTCTTTTCTCCTGATCTTTTGATTAACCGGCCGAACTAGCGACTAGAGTTTTTTATGGCCCTTCTGGGTAATGAGCTTACATCACTAATGTGATAGAGCCTTGTTGTGCTCAGTTTGTTCTGTTCAGTTCAGACACTTCATGCTACCTAAGATTAACTTTAAAGCTACTTGATTACCTTCAGATTATTTACTAGAATACTGGCCTGTTGCATCCCCCAATGCTACAGGAAGTATGTAATGATGATATTATATTCATCAATTCCAACACTAACATCAGAGCCATCAAAAAGTTTCCCTGTCACACTCAGACAGTCCAGAGATGTGTAAAATTTTTTACAGAGGCCTCTCAACTAAAGTATGTAGACATGAAGCTAGAGATGGCTACGTCAGATGTACACTATTATCAAGATCAGTTACACCTGATTTCTCCTAATCGTCAGATTTTGAACGTGTCAATTTTGGTAAATAGTTTTTAAATATAATGTAATTTACACACACTCTCCTACTTTGGATGGTTAATTGGATAGGGTGTAGGGGGAACTCGACGTGCAGCCACCTCTTCGTGGTAAGTTCGGTGTCATTTTGTTCTGACAAAGTAGGCGAAGAGCTGCACAATGAAACTAGCAAAAATTTGGTCATTCCCATTTTTCGAACACATTTCAAGACTGATAAACATTGAAATATTAATTATGTTTTAATTTATTTTACTTCATTGAACCATAAAATAAGCATAAACTTTTGTGTGTCGATCGTTCAATTCTAAGTAATATTAACAAAATTAAAAATGTTAAATTTCATCAGTTTCTATAAAATTCAAGTACTATGCGTGACCGGAAGATATCAACTGATTTTAAAATTTTTTATGTTGTTTTCCTTATTAAAGGAGGCAACTTTTCTGCACTATAGCAATTTGAAAATAAAAACTTCATTTTTTTTTCAACCCACCCTAATGTACATACATATTTAAATTAGATATTTTGTGGTTATGGAAAAAGGAAATTCAATTTTCCCCATTTTGCCCAAAAAACCCGGGTTTCTTACAACCCTGTGTGTGCTAGGGTTATGCACTGATTATAACGTTTCTGGATGGAATTTTTGTATGGAAAAAAGAAGCACCTCAGCTTCAAGCAATGTGGACCAGATGTGGATGACTTCTCCAAGACAAGTTATCCTTCTGCAAATTATATAATGCAGTGGATACTAAACGAAGTTGTTGGAGGTGTACATTTTTAATATAAAGGCTCACATTATTCATTATTTTTACTGTCTTTTTCGATGTCACTTTTATGCTTGCAGCATATCTCTTGCATTTTTTGATAGTTCTTTAAAAAACTATCTATGCAGTCATTTTGACTGTTCCACCTTGTAGAGTTTGACACCATTCTTCTCCAACAGCCATCCTGAAGGTTTGTGGTGGTTCCTGAAATACCGTTGAACTTCAACAATTTGTTTAAATATCCTTCTTGGGGAAGCATCGTCCTCCACAAGATTTAAATAATGAGCCGCACACTCATAAACCAATAAATTTTTTCTCTAGCTGATCTTCATTCTTCCTTTCTTCAAATTGCTTCTCCAAGTTTTTCCTCGTTAAAATCATCTTGCTTTCATTATCGGAGCAAAAATGCTGTAACCTAGAAATGTAAAGTAGAAGTTATTCAGTATCCATTTTGAAAAGGACTACATGAAATAGAAATTTTAACTTATTATAAATTATCAGCCTATTTTAGATAACATGATCTGCTCTTAGTTTATTATTTTAGAATTATCTTCAACTAATTTTTATAGCCTAAGCGCTTGAAATGTTAAGAAAAACCCTATAAATTTTAACTAGTTTTCAGTTTAATACAAAAGTTATAGTAGAGACATTTCTTTATAATGTAATCACAATTTTTTTTTTCAAAGGGAAAAATACTTGGCATCATCATGCTTCTCTAAAAAGTCTCATAAGAAATATGTTTGTCATTAAAATTGAAAAAGGAGGAAGAGAATATGTGTACCTTATATACTTACCTTGCATTCATATTTTTGCTTATTAATCGATTTCTCTTTCCGCCAAGTTTGTGCAGTTTTTTCACTGACCCGGGATCAACTGTGTGTATAAAAAAAAGCTTCGCTCCCATTATGCAAGCATGTGGCAATAATTGGATGGTTATGCACATTTGACCAACCATCTTGAATCATTGTTACATTTTGACCCTTAAGTTCAGAGATCAATAGAGCTTCACATTCTTCATGCTCTTCATCAAGTAGATGTGTACTAATTTCATGCCTTGATAGTGGTGAATATGAATTTCCACACATTAATTGCATAAGTTTTTTCATTTGATTATTTTCAGCTACAGAAAACGGAATGTTGCATGCATAAAATGACTTTGCAAACTGTATATCAATTTTTTTCTTCTCTACATCACTTGTTTTGGAAATAAAGTTATCCATTTTTTAAGATGAAAAACTTTCTTTGGTGGTAAATTAATTTCATCAGATGACACAAGAGGCACCTCTTTTTCTCACAGCAACACTTGTTCTTTCAGGTGCTAAACTTCCTCCAACTTCAAGTGTTTCTGAATGGGATGGACTTGGTTTCAAAAATGGTATTTCTTCATCCGATGACCTTTCAGCTTGCAGTAGAAACTTGTTACACTTTTTCAAATGATCTCTTAATCTCTCAATTTTTGAACTTTTATCCCACAGTGGACACATTTCTGTTGCACAGATTTATCATTCACACATTCTTCAGATTCATTCCATTCTTTTTCCTTGTACCTTCCTTTACTGGTCATTTTTCAAATTTAGAATAGACCTAAAAAAACAAAACAAATATATTATTGTTAAAAAACTCATGTTTTTGAAAATCCAGAATTTTTTTTCCAATTATATTCATTCATTTTAACAGTACTTTGAAAGGAAAATTTCCTTTCCTTAGGAAAGGGTTCCACATTTTTGACTAAAAGTAATTTTCTTGAAAATACTAATCAATAGTGAAAAGTTGTGGTTTATTGATTTTTTTTTTCTTTCTTTTTATAGCTACTGGTCCTTGTTTCTTATGTACAGTTGAGCTTTTCCAAAAGTTTTAGGTTTAACATCTTGACCACATTTCCTCAATAGACTTGACTTTTCAGCTCTAAACGGCCTTAACCTTTTTTTTTAAGTGTATCCCTTTGAGCATTTTGAAGAATACCTTTGCTTCTAATACACAATCCTCTGCAAGCAGGGATCAAATACCTGCTCCTTTTTTTTAAATTATTACTGCTCCTTTTGAAATGTTTCAGAATTTTTTAATTTAATGAAGCAGGAATATCCTTCAAAACAGCTAGGAATTCAAGGAAACAGAAGCATGTGACTTTAGTTCCTGAAAGTTTGGGTTCGATTAAAAAAAAACAAAAAACTTAATGGTTCTTGTTAAATAGCTAAAGGTTTTATTTTTGACGGATCAGAACACTTTTGGATACATTTTCTGTGGTGCTTGAAAAATTTGGAAAAAAAAACATTCATGCACCATCGTAATTTCTCAAAATTTTCATTATCCAAACTCATTTACTTTTACCCCAACTAATACAGTTCTGCATGCAACTCAAGGTTCAGATACAATTACGCAGAAGTGGGTGTGTCCGTGTGTGAACAATTATTCCCTTATTGTATGGTAAATTTTATTAATCAAATACATAGTTTAACATGCACCAAAAATTTATATTTAAACATAATATAAGATGTACACATAAAGGATGTACATTTTTAAGTTAGATATTTTGAGGTTACGGAAAAAGGAAATTCTATTTTCTCCATTTTGCCCAAAAAAACAAGGACTTCATATATATACATTAGATCAGTTGGCTCCAACTTGATGCTGCCCCCCCCCCCCCATGTATAGAGACCTCAGAACTTACTGTAAAGTAAAATATGTTTGATACATAGCTACAAGATTATTTAAAAAAATTACAGCCTGCTGACATTCTTACCCATGTACCACACTTATCCTGGTTGACCTTAGCCAAATTGAGCAAATGGCCATCTTTTTATTTTCAGCTGTATTTAAGATTCTATCATTTCTGGTACATATGAAAAAAATTGGTGGAGATCAGTCCAAAATAGACGTTTCTATTGAGAATATACACACACACAGATAGAAAATAAATTTTTTATACATATTACAGTGAAACCAGTCTTAAACGTAATCAAAATATAGTCTGTTCAATGGTTAGTGCTTTTATTTTGTACCTTTATAAAATGGAAATCTCTAAAACAATGTTATTTCAGTCTATTGATGTTCCGTTTCGTACATGTTTCACAGTATATAGATAGATTATTTACAGAATTATTTAGAATAATTATTATGAATTTACGCTAGGGTTATTATAGCCAAATCGCTTTGCTAAATTTGCTGAACATTTTAATTGCACCAAACTGGCTGCATTCTTGAAGGAGACTGACACAGCTCGGTTAAAGTTAACAGCCAACATACGTCAACAATACGGAAAAGTGTGATCACAAGGGGACAAGCCGAATCATGGCCAACTTAGAACAAAGCTATGATCCTGGCCCGGTGCAAAATATGTTTTCAGCTTCAGACCTTAAAGTGGGCATAACATTGGTTCTGAGCATCATACAAACAAAGCAAAGCCTGTTTAGGAATCGCAAGAAATGGGACTTTATCAAATTTTTTTTTATTTTCTTTCAAATGATGCTTTAAAAGTAATCTGATACCTCAATTTAAAAATGTTTAGTAAATTTATCTGTTTATGTTGTATGGTATTCTAGTTTTCGGATATGAATGAAATTTTTTTCTTCAGCAAAGATGACAACCATTATAGGAGATTTGATCAACTTGATCGATAGTGAGATCCCAGAAGGTCGACAAAGTCTGCAGGACAGTCACTACAACCTTGAAAAAGTTGCAGAA
Source organism: Pholcus phalangioides (assembly GCF_987345545.1). Classification (NCBI taxonomy): domain Eukaryota; kingdom Metazoa; phylum Arthropoda; class Arachnida; order Araneae; family Pholcidae; genus Pholcus; species Pholcus phalangioides. The sequence goes on along the minus strand of NW_028301604.1, from coordinate 24,761,813 downwards.
TATTGTGAAGGAAATTATTTTGAGGTATTTATGATTATTTTGTAGTATTCTACTACAGTAGTATTCATAAAAAAAAGTGGGATTTGGACTTTTACTGTTCTTCTCATCAATTCAACTGCATTTTTTTATTTAATTATATGTGTTCCTTGTTGACCACCTTGTCACAAAAGCAGTGATTGCTTGGTGCCAAAAACTAGCCACATTGGCACTGACCACGCTTATGGGAAAATTACCAGCCAATTGACATGTAATCCTGGAAATTGTAACTGGATCTAATTATCATTAGTCCCCCACCCACATAAGTGGATACAACAGAGGGGTAGGGTGATAGGGGTGATCCCCACTCTTCAGTGGCTGAACTGAAACGATAGGTGGGTTACATTACAGAATTTCGTTCAGCATTGTTTTTCTCTAAGTAGCAGAGCCTGGTGACATTTTCCATTCATTCATTTTCGCAAGGAGCTAACAACCTTATAGATAAGATCTTTAATTAAGGGTATATAATACCTGGAACAGGGCTGCAATTAGGAGGAAGCAGGTGGGCCTGGTGTCCCAGGTGCTGGACTATAAGGGGCGCTAAATTCACTTTGTGGTTTTTAAAAAAAATTTGTCTTCCTCTTTGCCTTTATGTTTTTATTTTGTCCGCAAATTTGTGGGATAGGTTTTTACACATGCTTTTCCCTAAGAAAATGGTTCGCCTGAGATAAAAGAATCGTCAAGAAAATGATGGATCAACACACGGCCAGATTATCGAGAGTCTACTGTATATAAATTTGAAATATATTTAGCCTACTATTTCTGACAGAAAAAAATTAATGCGAAACATGCATCATATTTAGAAAATAAAGCTACGTTATTCATACACGTGAAACGAAAATTAAAAACAAATTTGCATCATCTACATAATAATTAACCTTGTAAATCATTTTTTTTTTTCATAAATTCTGTTAAAGTTCCTTGCCTTTGAATTTGTTTATTTTCTTTTATTTTTCTTATTTTATTCTTCACTCTTGTCAAATCACTGACAAAGAAGTCAAAAACTACATACCACACAGTGTTGCCAGATTTAAACACATAACGGGGTGTCGATCATCACGGGAAAGTCACGAAGTCACAGAATGAGAAAGAGGTCATGGAACCCCGAAAAAGTCACAAAATTTAAGTGAAGGTCACAGACTTTTTGATTCTCCTGATATCTTTTTTTTCCCCCTAAAATTTAGGCTTTGGAGAAGCTGTGGCATTAAATATATTTTTTCTTCTCTCTTAGGTTTTATTCATTTTGTTTTTTACCCCGTAGGGATGGAGGGGTGAGTAACAACAGAAAAGAGCAATGTCAATATGTAGCCACCCTACATTGGGGTAGACATTATATGGGTCGGGCAAAAAAGCTATTTAGAGTGGATGAACAAAGAAGAACTTTTCTTTCTTTGCTTGTCTGGACCTTTCAGCATCTAATATTCCCCCTAAAGCAGTGTTCTCAGATCATGTGATAATTCCTAGAGGAGGAGGGGGACTGTAAATAGACCACAGCAGTAGTAACCAACAATATTGGTTTTCCAAAAAAATGACATGATCTTTCCCCCCCCCCCCACATCGTGGAGCAGGGCTGTTGGATCTTTGGCAGGTCCGCAAGCCAGAGTTTTCACAGAGGGGGGCCTCTGTTGTAAATTTATAGCATGAAAAACAATGATGGTGATTGCCCCAGGCCTTAGAGCTGATCTAGGCTAATATTAGACTTCGAAAAATGGGAATAGGAAAAGGAATATGTGAAATCTGTCCTTCGAAAGGGTCCTTGGTTGGTCTAGTGCAGTGTTCCTCAACTGCCGTGCCCTCGCATCTGCCAAACTGGGCTGTGAGTGGTTTAGTGCTTCATTTTTACCCATTTATTTCCCAGTAATCTTGTGTATGCCCAGGCCTTCCAATCAAGAAAAAGAAATCAATGGTGCCGCGGGATTCCAAACAAGACCATAGCGGGGGGGCGGGGCTTGGGGGTCTAGTTTGGCTCTCGTTATATAAGAAACGTTTCTTCTAATTTTTTTATTTTACCTGCGCCAATACATTTTGATTACACAGGTTAATGCAATCAGTAACGAAATGGGTTCATTCTTACACATTCTATTAAGACAGCGTTTTCTTCTGATGCACATCCCTGTCTGGCGATGCTCGTCGATTTCAACAGTCGGTGCCGATCGTTGAACAAACTGCTCGATCAATCACACCTTGCTCCATTCAACGTCGTTCGAGTCTTTTGCTCTGTTTTGAGCCCACTGTTGCTATGTGTTGCAGTGCAATGCTGTGGTTAGTGCACACCACTTAATATCAATCAATAGTGTGTTCAGTAGTTTTGCATTCGTAGGATGCGTTTTCAGCAAGCACAGGTGCGCCCACAGAGCTTGCTTTGGAAAGTTTTGTCGTAGGTGGCAAAGAAACACAGATACGACAAAAACATTGAGGAGGGGGGTCTAGGGTTGCCTGACATCCATATACATGGCTCGCAAGGGTGTATGCAGGAATGGATTACATTGAATATTCATGATAACCTGAGGGCTTTGATGATTTCGCAAAGTTGGCAATGAAGATGATTGCCACCCCCCAATTTAAAAAAATGATTGGCTTAGGCAGCAGACCAAAAATTGGACATTAGTCCCCCCACCTTGTTGGGGAAACAACCTGTATCCATCCACTTATGCTTTTGCGGGGGAGGCTTATGTGGCTTGAGCCCTTAGGGTCTAGTTTCTATGGGGCGTTTTATTGTTATAAACTTTAAATTTAAACATTTTTAAAAATTTGAAACAAAATTCAAGTCTTTTTTGTTAATTTATTTGTGTTCCCCTTTCATTAAGACCCTCTATTTTACTAACCAAAACCCCCCAGGTGGTTTTAAACTATTTTCAAAAAATGTCGAATTTCAAAATTCTGTCAAAAAAAGTTTTACTAACCTGAAGTTTCCAAATTTATTTTAAAAAATACTTTGAACTCTTCTCTATATACGATAAAAAACTAGAAATGTTTGAATTAATTCTTATCTGATATTTTTGCAAATAAAAACTGTTTTTGGCCAATGTTCCATAAATGGAACATAGGCCTTTAAATAGTTAATCACAGAATAGAATGTGATGTATTTTTAAACAGAGTGATTGAATGTATTATCATATAGAAGTTCGAGAAATTTCATGAATTATCACATTTTGCTGGAAGGGGATCACCCACAATCAAACACCCCTCACACACCTGCCCCACAGATCCATGCCTGGTTGGATGGTTATGTTGAAAGTTTTAAAAAATATTAAAGTTGACTTCGTAACATTCCATACTCAGACAGAATAAATTATATTACTCATTTTGTTTTTGTATAATCAGTAGGAATGATCTTTTTATTTTAGAAAAATATTGAAGTCAGTTTACAATGAGAAATCTGCTATTGTGACAATTTTTCCCATGGTTATTAGCTGTCCTAATAACTGGCTTTTACTGTATATATTGTGGCAAAGTATGAATAAATAACTCATTGATATAGTAAATTATATCTAATGTTATTTGATGCTCTAGAAATTTGACACATTGTTGAAACATTTTATTATTCAATCAAACAGGCAGACAACAAACGTGCAGCCTTAGAAGAAAGCAAAAACTACACCACACAGTCTCTCGCAAGTGTGGCATACCAAATAAACTCTCTAGCATATAATTTGTTGCATCTGCTGGACCTACAGACAACACAGCTAGCTGAAATGGAATCAGAGATCAATCATATTTCTCAGACGGTAATGATTCATAAAGAAAAGGTTGCTCGAAGAGAAATTGGGATTTTGACCACAAACAAAAACACAGCCCGACAGCATAAAATACTTGCTCCTGCAAATCAAGAAAGACCTGTAAAATACATTAGAAAACCTGTTGATTATACTGTTCTTGATGAAATTGGACATGGGGTCAAAAGCACCACTAGCAATACTCCCCGCTCAAAACGAACCCTTACTACAACTCATCAGAATCCTATTAATGGTAGCAGTGCAGGTCCAGCTCCAACAACGAAACCACCAACTCCACCACAGCCAGTACGAGCTGTTGGGAGCTTGTCTCGAGGTACAAAAGAATATAGAACACCACCCCCTGCTCCTCCTATTGCACCTCCAATTGTACCCCCAAGCAATTATGCTCAGAATTATCCAATTGGTCATCCCCGCTCTCAAGATACAAGACGAGGCAGTGGATACTCAACTTTGCCTGTAGTATCACTTTCACAAACTCTCCCTTCTCAGCCAGTGGGTATGGTGCACCCAATGACCCACACACATACACAACATCAACCAGTACTTGGACCTCCATCACCAGTCCCTCCACCTCCACCTGATATGACTGCAACCATGGACAAAATTCCAGGTTAGTAATAAATCAATCAAGGTTATATATTCATTTGAAGAGCCTATATCCTCTTATGTACCAGTGTTGCTTAACTTTTCTACCCTGTAACACCCTTTGGACCATTGCAGCCCACATCTATGCCTGGACCTTTAACTTCATCCAGGAGAGAAACGCTTTGTACTTAATCAATTGATTTTGTTTTTTGCGTAAATTCATAGTGAATGAAAATTTTATAAACACTGTCATACCACTGAAGTTCAATGAACTTCCCTCTTGTGAAAGTTCTATGCAGGACTATATTGAAATCATGCCTGATATTCTGAAGGCCCAGTACTTGATTGGGTAGCACCCAAGTGGTGCAGTGGTAAGATGCTCATCTTCCACCATGGGTTCACATCTGTGGCAGAACATTGAAAACAAGTTGTGCACAAATTTTGAGAGTGAAAGCACTGTGTAACAAAATAAAACATCTAAATTTTTATACAGCCCCGTTTGTGCTTCAACTTCTAGTTAGAAAGTTGTTGCCCTGTCTCTCCTGAGCCCAATAAAAAAATTCCTTATTTCTAAGTGCAATATTCAGAGATATCTGAATTCAAAAAATGGAAGAAATTTGGTAAAGAACAGAGTTGAATGCAGAAAACCTGTTTTACCTGTTAACGCTGTTCTTTACCAAATTTCCTGAATTTTTTGCATTTGAATATCTGAATATTGCACTTAAAAATGGGGAATTTTTTTGCTGGCCTCAGGAGAGACAGGTCAACAACTTTCTAATTGGAAGTTGAAGCACAGGGGGACCGTATAAAATTCAGATTTTTTAATTTTGTTACACACTGTATTTTCACTCTCAAAATTGGTGCAGGGTAATTTTTGAACGCCTTTTGGGTATTTTTTCAGCTGGAATGGTACCTCTATGATGGATGGTTACAGGCATACTGGCACTTACAGAACACCCTGTATATTCAAAAATCGAAATTTGATGTTGGAATTTGTTGATGTAAAAGAAGGAAAATTTCTCATTAGATATTAAATTACCCTATCACCCTAAATAATTCCACTCAATTTTATCTGTTTGCCATGTCTCTATAATTTTAATTAAAATATGGTCAGAATTTCTTAATTTTTCTTTATCGTCATCTGTCACGGATGACCCCAACATCTGATGGAAAAATTTCAGTGTCTATAAACCACAACTCAAAGTACTATTTCACACTGCTTCATTTTTTTGTGTCAAGTTCATTCCTTGATTCCACTACTCAATCTGCTCCTGAATTTTTTTGAATTTCCAAAAGTGAAGTCTTAAAGAACAACAATCCCCCTTTTTCCCATTGGTAGTTCGATTTCAAAAAAAAGGATCCTTCTATTGGATTCTATGATGAGATTATGTGTATACTAATTAATACTAAAATTAGCACCATTGATCAATTGCACCCCCATGATCTACGATGTTTTGGCCATGCATTTGGGAGGAAACATTTTTTTCTGTGTGTGGTTTGTACATAAAAAAAAGAAAACTAAGAAAAGGAAAGAGGGAGCAAAGAAACGATTTGGGTTGACCTGTTCAGCATGCTGAAATGAATTTAAATTTGCACTAAACGACTGTTGCATCTGTATTCATTTTTTTCAGAATGTTCCAGCAAAGAAGTTATAATAGAATTTTTTTAAGGTTTTTTTTTTTGCTTGAAAGGTTTTTGTAGAATGTGTTGAATATTTTTTTTATTTTCATTGTCATTTTTTAGGCATTGCATGAGTTTGCCATTGCTTTTAATTGTAGATTCTTTGTTAACATATACCTACCTTTCCATTTAGAACTGCCAATGCATGTGGCTGCAGGAGAATTTGACCATCCTGGAAATAGTATGTTTGGTTAATTTTTTCCCCAGATTACCCATATTTGAGTTATAGACACATCAGCTTAAAATACTTCTGGATGATTCTTATGTTTTTAATCAAAAATTTCATTTCTAAAGACGATCCCAGTAAAAAATTAAAGTATCTGCTTTTTTTAAGTTTGCACTCATACCACTCGTTTTTAAAAACAGTTTTTAGTTCGTAGTTTAATCTTTGAACTTGTGTGTGTGTTGCTGTGCAGATATGTTCTGCAACCTTTTAAATTTAAATTGTTTAAGAACAGAATACACTTTTCTTTGCCACAGGCCCCCCCATTGGCCCACTTGTCAGGTGTGGCAGAATGGCCCATGTGCCGCTGTACTGCCGAAAAAAGTTCTATTTGGGTCACTTTTGTATTTTCGGTGAATTGAGTTTCAAATAAGATTGGTGCATATTTAATTCAAATCTCATTCGACAAATTAATGTAAATTATACTTAATGAAAATATATATGAAATATGTGTTAAAATTTTCAAATTTAGAATAAAAACAAACTTTCTACATCATTTTGCTTGATATATTCATGTTGTTCATAGCACAATATAATTTTCCTTTTAAAGAAAAACTGAATAGCACTTCCAGTGCTGATTTCTTTTTTTTTTTTCTTTTTTTTTGAATGATTTAACTGTTCATTTGATCATTTATGTTACCAATCTGACTGAAACTGATAATCAAAACACAAATTAGAAAAAAAAATTAAACCTCTATATACTTTGCATGATGTATCACTTCATAATTTTAGTACTGTATATTTAAACTTTAGAATCTTCTAGTTGTAACAACAAGAATAAAACTTTCAGTTTCCCCTCCATTGCCACCACCGCCACCGGAAGATGATGCAGTGTACAATGATGCATATAATCCTCCTTCCCCGCCATCTTTCATTAGAAATAGAGGAGAGCCAGAATGGGTGCCAAAAAATTATATTGAGAAAGGTATGTACATCAGATTTAGATAACTAAAATAGATTTTTAGGTTGTTCAAGTGAAAAGTATCAATGATTCAAAATGTGAGAGTCTTGCTCCTATACACAGAGATGATGCTTGTGCACTATAGTGTGTCAACTACCTAGAATTTCGGAAAAGAACGAGTAAAAATTTAGTTTTCCCATCCTACTGAACACGTTCTTTTCAAGAGAAGTAGAAGGTACAGAACAGAAAACACTACAACTTTTTTCCTTCCCAGTTTCTACCGTAATCCTGCCATCTCATGAGCTTAGAAAGTAGTTTTACTTCTTTGAAGTACAAAGGAAAAACTGCACCACTGTGATGGGAAGGTGTCATGTGGCCTGAGCCTTCTAGGTTTCAGTGCCAATGAGGTGCTGTATTTAATGAACTTTCAATCAAAATAAAAAAAAAAATTAAATTTTTGAGTTTATTTTTTATTGCACTATGATTATGTTATCCTAGAGGGGTACCCCTCAAATGGCAAAGCTGAACATTTAATCACCACTGACAACCTTTAAGCCAATGTTGGCATGTCTGTATTTTGCTAAAGCTTTTTTTCCCCATTTTCGCTTTATTTGCTAAAGGAATTTTTTATCCAGCTTAAACCCTGGTGTTGATGGGTTTCTTTGCAAACTTTCTCTATCAGTAGAATATTTAGAAATGAAAGTAGCCGAACCTAGTTAAATTGGTAAATGGAAAAATAATTTTTATTTTCTTCTGGAGGTACCTACTGTTTTACTCAAAAAGGGCCCAGGTTGATTGTAAAACTTGCGTCCGAGGACTCAAGTAAATTAGAGTAGAGCGGCATCTCTGTATACTGTTTTATGAACAAAATATAATTTGATGACATTCATTTGAACGTGCCAATTTTTGAATCTGATTCCTCATATTTTATTATTTTAAATGCTAATGATTATTTTAACTTTATTCAACGTAATCTATATACAGTAAAACCTCGTTAAGTCGTCACCCTAATAATTCGTCACTCCGCTTAAGTCTTCGCTTTTCTTCAGGCCTGTCCAGCCATAGACAACAATGTTATTAAACCCTCATTTACTCATCGCTAATTACAGTTAACTCGTCATCATGAAAAAGTTTTAGAGAGGACGTATAATTTCTATGGCTTCCTTTAAAAAAAAGCTTGTTTAAAACATTGCCATATGCTTAAAAGTCACCATAAAAGCCTTATGTACCAAAACGGAACAGTTCAAAGTAACGAAAGTTACTGGAGAAGTTCATTTGCTGACTGCCATATTATGCCTTGTCATATTCACTGATGTTTAGCTTTTTTTGGGGGCGGGGGGCTTTTCCCCCTAGCAGTGCATCACATAAACTAATTTGGTGCCTTCTAGGACATATAAAAAATGCTCTAGGCTGGTTTGTTAATTTTCAATTCCCTCAGAAAAGGACAATTTTCTTATAAACTTGAATGAACTGCACCTAAAATAAGGTATTAACATTCTATTTGATTTCTTAACTGTTTCTGAACAATCTTGGGAGACCCATAAACTTTTACACCTTCTGCTTCTAGAATGTATTCCAATTTAGGGAATATGAAAAACTATGATTAATTTTATATCTCAAATGAAACACCATGCTGTTTTCAACATTGAGCAGCAAGCCTCATTGCTCAGCTCATTATGAAAGAGTCCAAGTTTGTCAGCAAAATTTGCCATTCATATACCTTGTAATTTTCTTTAAACATTTCATCCATTTTCACCACATTCATGGTTGCTATCAATTTGCATAGTCAGCGAACTTATTACACACACCATTTATTCCAAATCCCAAGTTGCAATAAATATTTGTAAAAAAAACTAGTCCTAATGTGCATTTCTCTGATTAACTGAAAACTATTAGTTTTATCTCCCCTTTATACCATCCAGAATTTATTATTCTCTCCCAAGATTTTCCCACAAAAGAGATGATCGCAACCGACTTGGATTCAAATTTCTCTCATAGTTTTTCTGTCCCCACCAGCAACATCTTAAAAACCTCTCATTCAAGTCCAAATTGAAGAAAAAAATGTTTTATCAAACACTGGTATGGTCTTATTCAGGGCCACAACTTGGGGGAGGAGCAGATCGGGTGCCTCAAGCACCAAATTTGCACACGCAAAAGCTAAATAAAAAATCAGGTGCTTATGAAATATTTATTTGCTCCCCTGGTCCTGCTTGATTCTGGTTTGTTATCAAACACAAAGAGCATTTTCTGATTCTATGGCCACTATTTGCAAATTTTTCTGCTATAGTGATGAATCTTTCGGCAGGGCCATCTTAAGAACATCATAGACCCCTGGGTGAATTGATTTTTCTGCAGCCCCCTACTTGACTAGAAGTGATTGTTTACCAATTTTCATGTTTAATCTTGAAAATCTTCACAAGCTCTAATTATTATGAGGCCCCCAGCCATGCCCTGGTTAGCTCATGTGATAAGATGACACCATTTTTGAGTTGACATATCCAGTCATCAGGGAAAATTATAAATTTTTCTAGTCTGTAAAATTGCTCAACACCTGTGAGAAAAGCTAAGTATAGCAGCTAATAAAAATGAAATTATTGAGAAAGTAGATTTTTCAGATGCTAACTCTGAAAGCTCAAATTCGGTATAAAGAATATAGATATGGTGACTAAACCCTCAAAGAAAGCTGCCTCTATTGAGCCATTAAAATAAAATCAGTTGGTTTGTCCTTGCCATCTTCTGTAGAAACTATAAAAGTCTATGTTGCAGCAGAGCTGCAATGTTACATATCCAAAAAGTATAATTTTTGCCCACAATACCTTTTCAATGAAAGATGCTGTAGTACAGTTTTTCATCCATTGTGCAGCAAGAGGATCATGGGTGTGCCACAAAAAAAGTTGAAAGAAAATTAACAAAGTCCAAGCATAATAAGTTTTAAAAAATTATAAAAATAAGTGTACAAACATAAGTCTAAAATTAAGACCTTTATTAAATCACTTATAAGAGTTATAAGATGTATATCATATATATAATAAAATAAGCTTACAGTATATTCCAAACAAATTATACTTGGTAATACAAACAAAAAATTTGAACAAAATATGCAATGATAGGGGCATTCAAGCGTTACATCGAAAGATTTTTAACCATTTTTTATCTCCCCCCCCCCTTGTCAGCAAAAGTGAGCAAAACTCTACTTTTCTCCAACCTCCTACCACATATTAACATTTCTGTTAATTTCAATGCTATTAACATTTCTCTTTAAGAAATTCTTTGTACCCCACCCCCAAACCTTTTGTGCCCTTTCCAAAGGTCTATTCTGTGCATGCCGCTGATTGGGATTGCTCTTCGAGAATATACATAGTGAGTCTGACCATCACCATCTGACACTGCTGTACTGAACTTCATTATGTATGCACAGGGATCTTTTTCACAGGATTACAGACTGAACATGCTATATTTTTAGCTTGTGTTTTAGTTTTAAGCATTAATTGATGGAGTGGTATAGATAGGTGATAACGATAGTAAAGATGCCATTAAGAATATTTCATATTTTCATAAAGGGGGACTGGTAATCAATTAATTAAATGGTATAATCATTTAAACCCCCTCCCAATGCTGACCTAATACTCGAATGGCCCCTTAAATGTCAAGAAGCCAGATACGCATTCACAGAAATCATAGCTAAAAATTAAATCTTGCACCACAGTGGAACTTTGGTTTAGGAGTGTTTTGCAAGATGAGCTATATAAAATTTTAAACACATTTTGACCCGAGAAACAAGTGATGATTTGCATTACCAGCAAAAATTTAATGCTTAATTTACTCAGTTTTATGTTATCACCACTGAACCGCTGGGTCTTTTTTTTCCAGTTGTTGCAATCTATGACTATACAGCTGATAAAGAGGATGAGTTATCATTTGCTGAAAACAGTATCATTTATGTTGTCAAAAAGAATGACGATGGGTGGTACGAAGGTGTCCTTTATGGCATTACAGGTCTGTTTCCTGGAAATTATGTTGAACCATGCCTTTAGATTTTTTTATACATTTTATTAATGCCACATTTATTTAGAATCAAACATTCAACAACAATCATGTCATAACATAAGCATGATATTTGACTTGCCAATTAAAAATGATGTGTGTACAGTTATTCATTGTTATAAATAAATGTTCATGTAATATAATAAAAAGAGTACTAATCTATGTATGAAAAGAAAGTTTGTATCATATTATGAACTAACCAATTCTCTATCTGAAGATGAGGTCACTCTTCACAATTACTACGAAGGTTTTGACAGCTGGCTGATGCGAAGATAAATTCAGAAAAGAAAATTCAACTGGCCTTGCAGGGAATCGCATCCATGTCCTCTCACTTGCCGGGTGAGCACCCTAGACTATATAAAGCCGGTGAATCCTCTCTTCCCTTAGAGCTTGTGTGTGCTGAACTGAGCTGTACATGAACAGCCAGGCGGAACTCTGGCCAAAGCTCACAAACCTTAGTAGTAATAATGGAGTGTAACATCTTCAGATAAATCACCATCAGGTGGCAGTTTCAGAAATTGTGAGCTTTGGCCTGAGTTAGGTCTAGCTGTTCATGTACAGCCCCATTCAGCGCACATAAGCTCTAAGGAAAGAGGGTTCGCTGGCTTTGTGGTCTAGGGTGCTCACCTGGCAAGTGAGAGGATGTGGGTTTGATTCTCCGCAAGACTATTTGAATATTCTCTCTGGATTTGTCGTCTCATCAGACAGCTGTCAAAACTTTTGTAACCAATTTTAAGTTGAAACTTAATTGCCTTTTATTCACTATTTCATACTAATCTCTAGTTCCATAATTATAGGTGTAAATTCTAGATAATCCAAGTTTTTATTGTTAATGTATTGCATAACATTCATTTGTTCATAATCTTCGAATTATTGAACACACAGGACCAGGGTTGGCAGTTTTTGACGGTTGAAACCGAGATTTAAACTGTTAGGTCAAAACCCTCTGTCGAAAACCTCAAATATTGTTTTTCAGTTTTTAGAATTTCCATTTGAAATACACATGTTAATTGCATGTAATGTTTAAAGTCACTATGTTAAACAAAGAACAAATACTCTTAACTGTTTAAAGGCCAATGTTCCATAAATGGAACATGGTTTTTACTTGCGAAAATATCAGATAAGAATTAATTCAAACATTTCCGGTTTTTAAGGAAACATTTTATTTTCTGGATATTATGCTGAGGTGAACTCTGAAAGAAAAGTCATCTTTCTTTCTTTCATGATTGACATGATGACTTTTCTTTCCGAGTTCACCTCAGCATAATATCCAGAAAATAAAATGTTCCCTTGATATCTTGGGGCTGAGAAAAAGCCATCTATCTCTCTATTTCCTGTTTTTTATTGTTTATAGAGAAGAGTTCAAAGTATTTTTTAAAATAAATTTGGAAACTTCATGTTAATATAAACTTTTTCGACAGAATTTTGACATTTTTTGGGCATTTTTCCCTCCTTTGATAAAAAAATTTGCCAAAATTTCAACTTTGAAGTAAATTGAAAATTATTTTGTGTGTGTGTGTGTGTGTGCGCGCGCGCCTCTTAATGTATCAATCAAAGTAAATCAATTATTTTTTTTGTACTGTTACACGTGAACAAGCTACATGCGTTCAAAAATGCATGTTCCATTTATGGAACATTGGCCTTTCAAGAGAGCGGGATTCTAGAAATATCTAATGTTCTAAAGAGATATCTGCAGTGCGCTGCTTCAATTTTCCTGTTTGAACCGCAGGGTGTTGTCATCATTCGACATGTGTATAGGAGCGAATTCTGGGTAATGTGACACAAGAAATGTGCTTTCTGGGGTGAATTGTTTATATTGAGTACTTTTTTACTCTTGCATTCTTAGAAATGCATGCTTTTGCGAACTGCAGACTAATCAAACCAAGATCGGCAATCATAGATAGTCTTGTTATGTTAAGCTGTGTGTATAAACATGTCAAAAGGATATCTAACACTAGAAGAAGCTGTAGGATATTTAGAAACTGTTTCAGATTCTGAATTAGAGGACTTAGATATATGCCATTTACCTGCTAATGAACCTAGGAACATCACGGGTGAAGAGGATATTGTTGAAAATGATCTAGTGACAACAGTTCCAAATGATGTATGAAGAATGGTAGACAATTTTGCAATAACGAGGATGAGGTGTTAGAAACTCCCGAAGCGAGTTCTTCAAAAGATGTATTGCAGAAAATATTAGCAAAACGTAAGTGCAATATTCATGTGATTTCAAGAAAATGCCAGAAGGTTTTGAGCAATCCCAAAAAAACTATTGCATGGGCTAAAAAAATTCTTTCAAGAACCTGATCAAAACCACAGCTGCGTATTCCATTAGAAAAAGATTTTCCATATGACCATTATAGCATGTTGGATAATTCATTCAGAGTTGCGAGAAGCAGATCGTATTCCCATTTAGAATTCCGAAGAGAAGTGACAATGAACCTTCTATGAATGAAAGAGGGGGTTGACTATTCATCCAGGTCCACGTTGTGAACTGATAAAAAGATGTCAGGTCATCTGATGCTATTATATTGCATCTGTGTGGTTTGGCAAAAAAACACTATGTAAATGCTACTAATGTGACAAACGGGCCCATCAAAGATGTTTTCCTTCTTCTATCACAGACATTAGAAAAAAAAATTGAATTATCCGCACACATTTTTGTGTTAAAAAACCAATATGTGTTGTGAATTTAAATTTGTAGTATAAAATAGAAACTTTTGTGTGATAAATATATTCCAGAAATAATCATCAGAATATAGGTGATGATGCCAGTTTTTGCTTTCAGCTCTCCTCAAGTTTATGGAACATCGTAAAAAACAAAGAAAAAAATTTTTTCTTCAAATTTCAAAGTTGATCTATGTATAAGCATGTAAAATGACCTCAAATTCCAAATCAATACTTGGCTGTTCATAGTTCGGCCTTTAAACAGTTAATGTGATTGTAAAATAATCTTCTTCCTACAGAATTATTTTGGACATGTTTTTTTCTGAAGGAAAAACTATGGAATGATTTGATATTCTTCAATTTAAAATGATTCTTGACCTTTAAAAATTTCTTCAACCACTTCTATATGTGTATAGATATGAACATCTGCTGCACTCTTTTTATAACAGATCGGTGTTTAAAAAACTTTTTTTACACCATATATGTAATGCTAATTTCAGTTATTAAATTGCCTAGATAATCAGTGAGATAGAGAGTTATTTAAAACAATGCCCTTATTGTGCATAATGTTAGAATATATCTAGTAATCAAAATACTACTCAGACGCAGTAGCCCGGGTCTATAAGATACTCGCCTGAAGTACCAAAGGATGTTTAGAGGTGTCGCGAGTGCAATACCCGATTTGTCCTTGTCAGAAAACATTCCTGACACAGGGGTACAACAGAAACGGTGACGTGATTGCAGAAAAATTGCTACTGCAGGGAGTCCCCTATCAAGGGGTTAGCGCACCAACCTCTCGATGAGTATAAAAACAAGCCTGCCGTTCAGAATCGGCAATAAGTTGTAAGTCCTGGTCTAATTAGCCCTCGTGTGCAGAAAATGACTGTGGTGTGACAAAAATTATCAAATCAAAATACTAAGTTGTAGGACTGAAATGTCCTTTAGTTTGGTAATGTTCTGATTGTATATGATGCTTAAGAAACTCCTGTAGCTTATTCTTAGTGCAAAAGTAAGAATAATCAAGTTTGACTAAGATATATATGGTATATTTACTAACATTTATATAATGCAATGGTTGTTTTTCCAATTTGAGCTGTATCTGAACATGCAAAATAATACTTTGGGTATCAAGTCCTGCCAACTCTGCTTTGATTGAAAATACCCTTTAAAACTGGATTTTAAACAACCAACCTAAGCTATTTTTAGATGAGAATAAACGAGTTTAATTATTGTATTAATAGACGTGTGAGAATTTTTATATGAAATTAAATTTTGGGCAGATTTATAACATCTAATTTTAATTAATTTATAATTAATCTAAGTATTACTGATCTAATTAATATCTAATATAAAATGTATAATATCTAAATAGATATTATGTGCTTAGTGATTATAATTCAAAATATAAAACACTTTAATCTATATAAAAGTAAGTGTTATTATTTAACATATCTATCATGTTAAAAAGTATTTGACAACATTGACAATAAGTTTTTAACTGTTTTAATACCGAGATAGGGTTATGTTTTTAACCTCAGAAACTATCACACATATTTTGAATAAACAGCTCTATTTTGCTTACCAAATTGAACACAGGTAATCAGTAGTTTAGATAAAATAAATCATAAAATTGTATTTTATGTCCTAGACTTTTATATCGAAAAATTCAAAATTGCAAATTATAATTATTATTTTTTAATTATTGAAATAAATTGTTTAAAAATAAAAAATTGTAATATGCAAAAAATCAAGTTTTCCATCACGTTATATACCTATTGTGTTCAAAACATTATCCAAAAGCATTCACTTAGGTTTTCGATGGTTTAAACCAGTTTTTGACACTTGTCATGTCAAAAACCAAACCTTGCACAGGACCAATGCTCTCTCTAAGCTATATATAGTCAAATTGCTTCTATGTATGTAAAATCACAATTTGTGTATATGTTAAATTGTCTTGCTGTGCACAGAAAAAACAGATTAGCGCAGGTTAAAAAAATGTGAGTGGAAACATTTCACAGGATAGTGACTTTTGGTGGCTGGAAATAAAACAAAAATTCATTGTATGTCAACAAAGTTTTTGTAAAATAGAGTAAGCAACGTCACAATTACATTTTTTTTGATAAATTTTTTTTTTGTTTTTTTGTTTCATGCATCTCAATTTAATAGTTTACAGAAATATATTTACAGAAACATCACAAGTGAGGGTCTCCTCTTACAGTCCAACAGGTCGCACAGCGTGGCAGCATACTGGACATGAAGCAGTTGAGTCCCTGAGGCAATCAGTCCCACTCCTGCAGCAATGTAATTTTCAGCTGCGGGATGAATCTAGGAGGGGGATGGCAAGATGCAATTGCCCTCCCAAGATCATGCCAGACATGTTCTATATTGTTTAGGCCAGGAGATCTGGCTGGCCAATGCATATGCAGAATATTCTCACTTTCCAGATAATCGTTAACCAGGTGAGCCAGATGTGGACAAGCATTGTTGTCCATGAACAGGAACTGAGGGCCCACTGCTCCCCTGAAAAGTCTAACATAGGGCTCTAAGATCTCTTCCCTATACCGCCTAGCAGACAGGACCCTCGTTCAAACACATGGAAGGGTGTGCAGCCGTCCAACACGATGCCTGCCCATACCATGACACCTCCACCACCATAGTTGGTCCATTTCTCTGATGTGAGAAGGACAGTATTGGGTCCCAGGCTGTCTCCAGATGAGGGTACATCAAGAATCAGTGTCCGGGCCGAATCTTGACTTATCTTTGAAGAAGCACAGTGCTCCACTTAAGTCTGGTCCAAGGCTAATATTGTCTGCACCATACTAAACACGCTCTCTTGTGTGCTGCAGTGAGCAGGATGCACAAAGCAGGTCTTCTGGCATAAAGCCCTCTCTCATGAAGCCTTCAGGCAACAGTAAACCGTGAAACTCTGTTTCAGTGGCAGCATGCAGCTCACGTGAGAGCTATGGTGCTGTAGCTGTCATGTGAAAGTGCCAAATAACAATCCTCATTGGTCGTAGTGGCTCTTTGATGACCTTGTCCAGGTCTTCTCGATATGGATCCAGTGTCCTGAAACTTTTCACAAATTGTGGATGACACTGGGCATTACATCGAGTTCTGTAGCCACCTGCACTTGTGATTGCCCTGCCTCCAATCTACCAATGATTCTCCACTCATTCCGTCATCCATACGTTTGTGGCTTCTCATTTTATGTGATAGCTTATAAAATTTACCCAACTCTTACAAGAAACACACTGATTGTCCCAGAGTAGTACAAACACACGAATTGCGGGAAACACCTTATGCGCTTATCATCCCCTCCATGGTCACAGCTCTGCCCACACGCATGTGTGCGCTTACATATTCCACACTGTGTTTTTGCATACTTCTTCTGTGGCAGTATTAGTACCTTTGGTTCAGTATTTTTTGTGAAAATAGACAAATATATGTGCAAATTCTCTTAATTTTGTACATGAGTGTCTTTACAATATAGCAGAGGTTGGATATGTTTTTTTTATAACACATCTATACAGATACAAATTCAGGACCACAACATGCTATGAATTTGTTTTGCTATATATTAAAATATTTTTTAAGCTAATGTTTATTCAATAAGATGCTTACCGGTGAGAAAAGAGTTACCTAAAATGTTGACGTAAAACTCGGCTCCATGAAGCATGGAATGTTGAGGTAAAGGACCTGAATAGAGGATGGTTCCGAACTCCCCGACAAAATAAGACAGTGATAGTAAGGTTTGAAAGCAAACAATTTTTGCTATTAAACCCAAAGGCATAATTCACTTATTCAATCAGAAAAATAGTACAGTAATATATGCAGGTTTATAGTTTTACAGAGGAAAGAAATAAGTTTAATAAAATACAGCGCACTAAAACATTGAATTATCAGTAACTTGGTTTAAGAGTTAAAAAAAGAAAATGAGAAAGATTTTTAATAAATTCTGACTTAATAAAAGTGTGATGTCTCACAATATGAGTTATGTACACCAAAGTATAAATGACATGACAATCAATGAATTAATCAGCAGAACTCTGCCACCAAACTTATCCCATTGCTAAGATCTCTTTGCAACAGAGTCTGGAATACTCATGTTTATTGAATCAAAAAGAAAGAAAAAAAATTTTTTTTTCATACATACATATATATATATATATATAGCATACATTATAAAAGAGCAACTGACAGAAACCAGATTTATTTTAAACACTTCAAAAGTCAGAGTATAGCGCCAAAAAGGCAGCTTTATACTCATAACTCCAAATTATAAAATTAGAGATGAAATGAGAAGACATAAAAATAAAAAATAAATTAGAAGAAATTGAAAAAAGGAAAATAATATGAATGAATGATAGACAAGCTTTGGAAGTCTTGTCTATCGCAAAAATGTCTGGGGAACTGATGGTAAATTTATGCCTATTAGGCCTACCATCATTAGAAACATTTTTGCAGTTTGGAGCAGCAATGTGGAGGGTTCCCCCTTGAGAATGACCTCCTCATTGATCCATAATATTTTCCTTTTTCAATTTCTTCTAATTTATTTTATATTTTATGTCTTCTCATTTCATCTCTAATTATATATATATAAATAAAAATAAAATTTTGACAATATATTCCCTTGGACAATTTGGTACTGTCATGATTAACATATTGTATGGTGATATGGAGAAGATTGGAAGTTGTTGGAGAAAAGTTCCAGGGTTTTGTTAAGAGAAAAGTGCGTGCTATTATATTGAAATGAAGGGACCATGTCATTTGTTATTTTAGACATGTCATACTATATGTGTAGACTAAAAAATAATGTGCTCCTCATGTATTCCCACGAGGTCTGTATGATCTGTCCAGGGAATTTGATAGTCTTAGCAAGCATTCATGTCCAAACCGGGATTCGAACCCAGATCTGCTCAGTCATAGACTAGCTCCCTAACCACTCGGCAACCAGGCAGCAGTCGAGTGGAATGAGAAATACATAGGAAGTTCTCATTCGTACTATGTGGAATGTCCAAGGGAGTGAATCATCTTGCTTAACACTTGTAAGCAAGTAAAGGAGGTTGTGAGTAACATTGTTAATTTCTGGGATAGAAGCTACTCATAGTTATATTAGGTTGAGTCACTTGTAACTAATTTTTTGAACCAAAAAACAACTTTTTCAAGCTTTAATTAGAGCTAAAAGGACCTAATAAAAATTTATGTAATAATTTCATTATGTGGTGGTAGAGATGTGAGGTAATGATTTTTTTCCTGGATGTAAAAATTGGAGAATAATCGAAAATATTCATTTTTCTTTTAAATAATTTAAATTTTTTTTACTAATTTTGTTTATATTATGAAACATAAATCAGTTTTCATTGCCTGAAACATGAAAAAAAAGCAATTTATAGCATAATCACCCCCCCCCCCCAATGGCAACTTTTAGTTCGGGAATATTCTCTTGGTCATGATGAGAAGTTTTAAAAGTTTGGTTATGGAGATTTTGGAAACCGTGAAATTAAAACCTTAAAAAACTATTTTAAAATTGATATATTTTCAGAAATAAGTTCAAAACAAAAAATTAAACCAAAGTTGATTGACAAAGGAAGCTATTCTTATACAATCACCTTCATTCTAAGAATACACAGGGCTCCCACTCGTCCTACTTTTTGGTAAAATGTCCTACTTTCTAGTTTTTGTCCTACTTTTTTACCAAATCCTATCAACAAAATTTGTGTAATTGATTTTAATTGAGCAGGTAATCATTGATATATTGCCAAATATTACAAATGTTGGAGAATGCAGTTAATGATTCTGCCAAAGCAGAAATTGTATCGTTTTTAAGGTTATTTGGGGGGGGGGGTGTATGTGGACCATTTGGTTGATTAATTTTTCATTTGCTTAGTTTGAGGGGTAGTCATTAAAAACTTCTGTCTGGATAGAAAAAATAATTTTGTATTTATTACTTCATGGTCTTGGACAGTAACTAACATTCATCATTCAAAATTATGGTGCAAATAGGTGTAAATAACTGTTGTTTAACAGTTTGCATTACAAAGCAGTTGGATACATAGGCCTATTCTAGGTTTGGTGATTCTGATGCTACCCAATAGCATTCAGTTGTCTTCTGTATTTTTAAGGCATGAGGCATAAACAATATTTATAATGCTCAGCAAAGAGCTAGAAATGGAAGTGCTTCATTTGTCAAAAATGATTACGCTGGCATTGAATAGTAAAATGTGAACCAATCCCTTTAAAAAAGGATGAAGAACAGAGTAAAACTGTCTGGTTCACCTTGCCTTATTTACATCGGATCTTGTAATTTACACATTTTGCACTGCACTTTTGAAAGCGGTCTTGAAAGAGCATCATTCTTAAAAACGTACGTCTTCAAAATTTGCTGTGCATTGTCGAAAGGAGTTGACAGACTCTGCACTTTGGAAGACTCCAAAAAAAGGAATGTAATATATATGAGAAGAGACAAAAGAATTATCTGTGGTGTTGCTAAGTACACTGTTTTGGCCAAAAATTGGTTTTGTAACCAAGTCATTTGTCCTTTCGCTTTGACTTGAGTCAATCTTATAGGATACTGAAATAGTGCTATTGAAAAAAAAATTAGTTCAAAATTAAAAAAAAAAAAAAAATTTGGAATTTTTTCATTATGCTATGATTATGTTGTCTAAGGGGGTTACCCTCCCACATCCTACTTTTTAGTCCTGCATTTTCCTACTTTTTCTCATTTTTTGAGTGGGAGCCCTGAATACAGAACTGTTACTGAACTACACTTAAATTCTGTACACTCACATTTCTTTGAGTGCAATTCAGCCCTGTTGGTTTAATTTTCTAGCTTTCAAACTTCAATATTCCCATCTTGACGGGAAGAGAGACGGGGACAGAGAATATTCTTTCAAAGGACTACTATTATAAATTACTAGAGAATATTCTTATCAAAAACAACAATTATTCTCAAGTTATTTATCGAGATTTCTTATTATAATACAATTTTATTACATATATTCTTGATAATACTCTCTGGAAGGACTTCGGTAACTGAAGAATATTCTCATCGAGGGCAATACTCAAGAATATTCTCATCAAGAACTTATAAGAATATTCTCATCAAGAACTTATAAGAATATTCTCAAGTTATTTGTATAATAGTAGTCCTTCCAGAGATTATTTTCAAATATTCTCCAAAATATTATTCTCGAGAATTTTACATCTCTATGTGGTAGACAAAAAGTTAAATACATCCTGGAAAAGTGCAAATACACTGGGTCCATTAAATAA
Organism: Pholcus phalangioides; assembly: GCF_987345545.1. Lineage (NCBI taxonomy): Eukaryota > Metazoa > Arthropoda > Arachnida > Araneae > Pholcidae > Pholcus > Pholcus phalangioides. The sequence goes on along the minus strand of NW_028301604.1, from coordinate 24,740,668 downwards.
TTGTATTTTTTCCACACACTGTCACAAATAGACCAATGCAGTGCTTATTCCCGTGTGGCATATAATTTCTCTTGCTGAAGTGTTGGTATAAACTTTTTGTATTATGCATTGTTGTATTCTAATATTTAAATTCATTTTGGAAGAAACTCAATTTTTTTTATTCCGATGACAATAACAAATTCTCCATAAAAAATTTTTTTAATTGGGAAAAAAACAATTATTGACACTTTGTACATGAAACCTTAAAATTAACATGTTCTGAGCTGCCTATAGTCTTAGCTAGTCTACAAAATTGTAAAAAAGGAAGTTGTCAAACTTCAGAAACATCTTGATATAGAGATGGGGAGAATTTTTTAAGCCTCTTTGAAGACAATGATGATGTTATTTTCTACTGCGATGTTTAGAATCATGATCAGTTTGGTTACATGAATGAAAATAATTTAAAACATTTGCACTACAACTTGCTTAGAAAACTGTTCTAGTTATGAATGTCAGAACTGATTTTTTTTTTTTTTTCTTCTTGTAATTGTTTTCCTGTCCCTTAACTGAGACGAAGTTTAATAGTTTTTCTGATAAGATGGTAGACAACTCAGAACATGCAAATTTTGATTATAGACACTCTGTATTGAGTAAAAACAAATCTCTCATTTGAATCATGCCTGTAATAATTATGTCAAAGTAGCATGTGCAGTATGAAATATTTTTTTTCATGAATCAATCACCCTGGGTCATGCAATATTCTTATGGCTTGATTTGATTGTAAGTTATTCAAGTGTAATATAAAAGAATTTTTATCTGGAATTTGCATAGATGAGAAATGAAAGCAATCGTCATTGACACATGTTTTTAAAAAACAAAAATGCATTAGAAATACATATGTAGAATAAAATGAAAAACATGGTTTTTATTTGTTTTTTGGTTTTTTTTTTTTTTGTCTTTATTTGACCTCCAATCTCTTAGAGAAAAGTATTTAAAATCATTATGAAAATATCCTATCACTAGAAATAATATTACAACTCTCAGAAATGTGTACTGGATGTCTGATTAAGCATGTTATAGACAGGGCAGAAGTAGATGCTTGGTCACCCAGAGCAAGCGCACATTTTTGTGCCCCTAGTAATGTGGAAGGAAAGTTTAAAGGATGAAATTTGCCCTGCTCCAGTCCAGCACCCAGGGCACCAGACCCTCCTGCTTTCCCCTAGATGCGGCCTTGGTAAACAAATAAACTTTGATGTATACAGTATATAAAGACTTTTGCATATATACATCAGGAGTACCATTGTAAAATGAATGTGTTTATATTTTTGAAAGTGATTCTCAAAGGTTTGACACACAGACAGTGCTTTTTCAACGTGTGGGCCCACCTGGGCACAGTGATCAAATTCAATCTCGTTGGTATTTTATAGAATTTGCCTGGTATTGCCTCAGAAAAATCACTTGGCCCATAGGCTGTGATTCCTTTTAAGACGGCCATGCACACAGAGCCACCTCAACTTATTATGTAGTATAAGTACAGCAAGGCTCGTAGTCTGTCGATTTGTCGTAACATGAGCTGACCACATCAGGGGGGGGGGCATAATGAGCTATAGCACAGGATAACAAATTTGAGGAATGAGTGGTCAATTAGTGAAATGATAGAATGGCAGCAAAATTTGTATAGATGTGGACAGTAAAACCAAAAAGCTACCTTTGCCTAGAGAGCGAAGGACTTGGTCAGTAAGTGACCTAGAGGGTTTGCATGCATGTGAGTGACCGAAAGAAGGTTTGGGAGCATGTGTAGGGATGTCAATTCAAAAAATGAAGTCTATCTTTATAACTCAAGTCCCATGTGCCAACGAGAGCACGCGTAGCTCTTCTCTGCACCCCCTCAACCAAGTCTGTTCCTCTTTAAGTATGGCCTCCAAAACCTGACAGCATACACCAATCCAGGACGAACTAAGCCCCAGAAAAATGGAAGGATCACCCTAGGAGAACGCGAAGAGACCTTTTTAAGAATGAAACACAGAGCATTCTATTCAATTTTTTTACCAACGCTGAATGATATTCAGAAAACCTAAACCGCTCATCAATAAGCATACCCAGATTGATGATCCTAGTTGCATCTGGAATAATAATACCATTCAACTCGTAAGTGAAATGTGGGATGATCAAACTAAAATGAGCAACTATACACTTGTCAATGCTAAAAGACATGCTCCATTCATTTCCCCATGCTGCAGTCCTGTTTTGGTTGGTCTGGAGTAACTCCATTAGCTTAACATCATCTGCACATTTGCTAACAATCCCATTGATACCCTGATCGAGTTTATTAATAAAAAGTGAAAAAAGCATGAGGGACACTTGTGACACCTGTCCAATCATAGAATTCCCTGTTCATCATAACCTTTTGACTTCTCTTTTGAACACAATTCTACCCAATTCAGCAAGTTGCCCCCAATTCCAATCTCATGTAAAAGCATTTACCATGTTGTACCCGATCGAATGCATTCTGAAAATCAAGATAAAGTACATTGACATTTTTTTGCCATTTCCCAAAGCCTTAGTTACGTGATCATAGAAGCAAAGGAGGTTGGTTACACATGACTTATACCCTTACTGATCCCATGACGATTTTCCGACAATATATTATTCTCGTCTGTCCACTTCACCTATTGCCTTTTGATGATAATTTCCAAAATTTTTGAGAGGGAGCTTGTCAAACTCACTGAACAATAATTTTACACAGCTTCTCTACTACCCTTTCTAAATATCCGAACCATTAGCAAGCTACTAATCCCTTGGAACAGTACCCTCAGCAACACTGTAAATCTGTGTGACTGGCCCCCAACAATTTATTAGCGCATTCCCTGAGGACCCTAGGATAGATATCATCTGGTCCTTTCATCTTAGATTTTTTGACTGCCTTTGATTTATTTTTCTTCATTGTAATTTTTTTTTTTACCATTGCACAAGTCAAATGCGTTCATTCTTAAATACTGGCATAACCAAGTTCAGGTTCACTTGTTCTCAAAGCTGATATTAAACCTGCCAACATCCCCTCCCCGGAAGATAACCTCATGCATGACGGCTTGCGTGGGAGGGCCTCACGTAGCAAGTGCATTGGGACAACTAAAAGGATAGGTTGATTTATTTAATTATATTAGACTCTTTGTAATTCTCAGCACATCAGACCAAGGGTACTCCGGATTATATTTAAAAGTCTTCGAAAAAACACTGCATTCAAATTATTTAAAACCACTGTATGCCAGATTTTTATTAACAAAATGCCATGTAAAGCCAAAAATTAACTGAATTCTTTAAATATGAATTTAGAATATTATATATTTTATGAATTTTTCTGAATTTAGTTTGCATAGTGAATCTGTATAGTCTAATCCTGTTTTAATGAATACCGTTATAGCGAAAATCTCGTTTTATAACGAACATTTTCCTAATCCCCCAGATAAGTTTACATAGGAACAATGCAAAAACTTTGAATTCCTTTATAACGAAATTTTGTTATAACAAAGTGATTTCTCCAGTCTCTTGGAGTTCGTTATAACAGGATTTGACTGTATATATCTTCCGTAACAAAAAAAAAAAACACAATCACACCTGGGGATGAACTATCTCTGCAGTCCTTAGTAACTACTAGTCCTTAGCAACTATTGGTCGGAGGGCCGAAGCTAAGGACCGCTTCAACTACTAGTAGTTGAGAGGAACCGTGAACTACTAGTCCTTAAGATCACATGACTTGAAATAGTAGTTAGACGGGGAAAAAATTTTTGGTTTCGAGAGTAACAGATGTCTAACCAATCGGAATGTCGTTCGAAGCCTACAACTACTACTAATTATTTAACCATCGTTTTTCCGCAGCGATTTCATGTTTACCACTGATTGTAAACAAACTTTTTCCCCTGACAGATTTTTTTTTCTCGCCATAAATTTGTCATCCGTGCTTTCTTTGAAACATTTTTTTACTCTTATAATCGCTAGCTAATGTAGTTATTTTTGTGGACAAACATATGTCCATAGATGGATATCATAATCACAATTTATTTGTTGAATGCTTATTAGAAATCACTATTTCAAGAACATAAAAATTCTTCAGGGATTCATTAATTTTTATCTGCATCTTCAAATATTGATTTACCTGAAATTAGAATGAGAGGAAAAAAAAAACCTTTTATTATGCTTATCAATCTTCAAATATGATATACATTTTATTTTGAACTATAAAGCAGTCTTTAGTTATATAAGTACACATAAACTGTGCACAATAGCACTTTGTCGACATTGAGGCGACTTGACACCATTTTTATGACAGTAGGAACCAAAATGCATCAACATTGTTTTGCAAGGGAGGCCTGACATTGAACACAAATGCATTTGTTCATGTCTAGATGTATTCACCTAGGGCTTGACAAAGCCAAGTCGCCATGGCACAAAAAACATTTACATTGGCACCTAAAATTTTTTATGCATGATCACAAATGTTTTGGAATTTATGTCTGTGAATCTTCTAACATTGGGAAGGTCATCAACTGCCGGAAAAGTCAAATGTTTTTATTTTGCACTATTTCCCTTAAAAATGCTTGGCTGCCAAGAAATTTTAGTGACGCTTAAAATGTTTTTCAAGTCCTGTTTCTACCCTAAGATTTCGGTCGTAGACACATGAAGCAAAAAACTGTTTGGCAGGCAGCTTATTTTGTTTTATCACTCTACATTTAGCTTCGCTCTAAAACATCCTTAACAATCTGTTGTAGATTGGGGAACCTTCATTTATATTAACAGAGATTTTACAGTGTCATATGATGTCACTGTAGTTAAAAGGTATGATATTTGTTGTCAAGGGTATTGATTGTTTTATTATTTCCATTCACAAAATTTGCTCATTGGTGAATATGATTGATATTAATTCTTTGAAAAAACTATATAGTTTTTCAGTTAGCAAAAATTCTCAGTTTTTTTTTAATGTCCTCTCTTTCATTTATATAAAGTTAAACCTTGTTATAGCACCAGTCCCGCTTAGTGCCACAAATTTTCAGTGAATTGATATTCCATACATGGACTATAATGTAAAACACCCATTTTAGTGTGAATGTGCTATAATGCCAACTATTGCTTTTATTTATACAAAGTCTGTGAGTCATTTTGCAAGAATTCCCACATTTCCTTTCCCATCATTTTGCTTTTTTTATATAGGAGTTGAAGATTTATCTTTTCATTCCATTGTTATAATCAGTCTGAGCAAATGATTTAAAGAATAGGGACTGGTGTGTGGTCAAAAGGTTTTGACAGTGCTTTACAAAGCCCATTTATATAAAGAGCCAACCTATGCAAAGGAATGGATTTGTTGATAAGGGAAAGTGTACCACACAAACATACTGCACCAGTTTGTTCAAGGTTGCCAAGACAAGTTTTTCAATAGTGCAACAGTGTATGTTTTTACTCATACTGGTCAAGTTTGGAGCAGTACAAAAATTCATCTCTAAATTTTCCCCCTTTGTTTATCTTGTTTTTGCACATTTAAAATGTGCCGTTACATTTATGCAGATCTGAAATAATTTCAGAGGTAAGACAGTATATTTCTGTAATATATAAGTTTGCTATTGAGAAATATTCAAGTGATTGTACAGTGTTTACAATTTTATAAATTTTCTCAATTTAAAATTGAATGCATATAAAATAGGTTATGTTATTCATGGAGCAACATAAATTGGACACTGAGATATAACATTTCGTAACAAACATGTGAAATTATGTAATACAGCCTCTCCGAAATGCTACTCTATGATCCGATATAACGCCAAAATTCTTTGGGACAGATGGTGGCGTTAAATTAGGGTTCGACTGTATTTGTTCCACTAGGGTCGTTGATACAAATGAAATCAGTAAAAATGTGGTGATATAATGTTGAAATATGAATATAATGTTTTAGCGATCTCGCTAAAACTTTCTTTCTCTGCGAAATTTCTTAGTTTCCAAGATGGCCTAAACAGAGAGGGCGCTGATGCCGTTTGGATACCAGTTTAACGATAGGACTGTGTACGCTTAATGCAGCTTTGGTGCCCATAGGCAGCCTAGAGCAAGGGCGTAGCGAGGGGGGGGACTTGGGGGTCTGGTCCCCCCCCCCCCCCGAAATGTGAGAAAATGACAGAATAAAGGGAAAAAGATGGCCAAATCCATTGTTCTGTTACTTTGGTCGTCGTCCCCTGAACGAAATTTCTGGCTACGCCCCTGGCCTAGAGCCACATAGAATATGGAAATAAAGATGTCTTCATTCCGATCCTCACAAGTAGTCGATGGGAGAAAATGTCTTCAAATATTTTCGAAAGATTTTGAAAAAAAAATCTGTCTTTTTGGAAAGATATGAATTAAAAATTCCAAAAACATCCAATGTTTGAAAAATCCAATCCAAAAACATTCGATGTTCCAAAAAAGAAAAAAAATTCAGGAGATATCAACAGGGCCGTCATTTCAACTTTTTTCAGGGGGAGGCAAAGAGCACGTACTAAAGGTACGCATATATATACAGGGTGATCAGCGAATAAGCCCTTATTTCGAAATTAAATATCTCTACAACAAAGATCAATAGAATTATAAATAGAAAATGAAGACTGAACTGATGCTATGGGTGGGTTGAAATACAGAATGTCGCTTAGTATTGTTTTCTTCTAAGAGGCAGATGCATGTAGAGACATGGTGGCATTTTCTATTTCTCCATATCCTCAAGGAGCCAACCAGGGAAATCAGAAGTGTTTCAACCCTGTGGGTGCTCGTCTTCAGTTTTATTTAGGAAATTTTGATTTTGGGAGTGCTCGGGCTATTGCCGCAAATTTCTCAAAGATAAGATCTCTACCGGGGAGGTATACAGTCCCTTAAGGTCACGCACAACAGTTATGCTGGTGTTTTTTTTTTTCCATCTTGTCAGTGTATTTGTGAAACATGTTGAAACATATGTTTTTCCATTTTTGAATCATGCAATATTTCCCTCTTTTAGTAAAGGCTTTGAGGGACATTCAAACGGTATCCAACATGGCGACTTCCAGCGTTGCCCATGAAAGAAACAAATATACTTTTTTTTCTTTTTGATAGAGGCGCTAAATATTTCGAAAATTTTTTGAAGTTCATGTTACCGATCTGTCTATTTTTGCTTTAAAAGAAATGCTCCAATTAAAGCAGCGGAATTTCTTTTATGCAATTTGTGGGCCCATTATTGATTTTAAAGCATCTGTGTGAAAGTGAAACTATAAATTGATGCAGTTGAACATTAAAAAACAATACGAAGACATTAATTTTCATCATTGAGAAGATATAAATAAAAAGTTGAAATCAATGTTATTGTATGGATATCCAACTCAAAAGTAGGTTCGACTAATTATTTTATATTTAATTTTGTGGGCTTCGTATTTCTGAGCGAAATCAGAGAGTTCAAGAGTCAAAAATTCAATTTAATTTTTTTTAATTATTATGGTCGAAAACCCTACTAATTTTCCGCATTTCTACAGTAAAATCGGCAATTTTAACATTGATTTCTATTGGGCCTGTCCCTCAAATTGATGCTGATGATGTCTGCGAAAAGCCTGATAAGTGGTCCGGCGAGAGAACAAAAAGGCAGGCAAGAAAACGCTGGATTACGGAGAGAGTACTGTACTTAATTTGGGGAAGGGAAAAAATCATGATATACTTGCTGGGCGAGCCGTAATAACGAATGTCCATAAGTCCCGTATTTCCCGGGACAATGTCGGTTGCATATTTTGCAAATGCACCGCGATTACGCGATTTTTTCGTAATTTTTTCCACAGCCAATCACGTTGCTTCAGCCTCTACGATAATTTACGCAACTCTACGATATCTTTATTCTCGTATCTGATCGCGGAACAGTGGTGCAAACAAAAAAAGGTAGACATTTCCACTGATCAAGGAAACAGTTATTTTCCGGATATTATGCTGAGGTGAGCTCGGAAAGAAAAGTCATCACGTGTCCGCCGGGACTCGAACCCAGGCCCTCTTGCATACCGGGCAAGCATGCTACCATCTACACCACTGGAGACACATGAATCTGCCTTCCAAATTTCACGCACTGTGTCGTGAGGCGCTGAAGTAGGTATGCAAGAGGGCCTGGGTTCGAGTCCCGGCGGAGACGTAATGACTTTTCTTTCCGAGCTCACCTCAGCATAATATCCGGAAAATAACTGTTTCCTTGATATCTCTGGCTGAGAAAAAAGCCATCTATATCTCTCTATTTCCACTGATGTTTCGCGAGGCATTTCAAATGCGCAATCGCGCTATTTTCAATGTTATAAAAACGATTTTATTTTTCAACCAACAAATTTATGCATTGAAAGCAAACTTAAATATTCAAACAGTTAAAGGACGATAACGACTTCAAATTTCTGAAAAAAGACCTTTTAAATTTTAGTAAAAACTTTCTCCAATTTGTCAATGCATTTTCGATAGTAAATCGACTAAAAATAAACCGATAAATTATAGTATGAAAAAAGATATCGTACATGTTAATAATCGCAAACAACTATGAAATATTTAAACATCTATTTAAATATCAGAACTTCAGAAGAGTTAAGATATGCTAAAAGGAATTACATTTTTTAGAGCATTATTATTGGTCTTGATAATTTTTCTACATATTTTGTGTTGTAATATTTAATTGATTTATTATATACAAACTGAAATATTCAAACAGCTAAAGGGGCGGATCACGAAAATCTGCAAATTTTAGTAAAATATTTCTCCAATTTATCAATTCATTTTTTGATAGCAAATAGACTAAAGAAAAACAGAAAAATTATTGAGAAATTTAATTTTCTGGATGTTAATGCCGAAACTGATATTTGAAAAGAAAAGTGATTTGCCTCCTCCGGAAATCGAACCGGGATCCCCTTGCATACCGGGCAAGCGCGTTAACCAATACACCCGAGACACACTTTGCTAAATTATTGTATAAAAAATATATATTATGCACGTTAATTAGTCGTAAACAGCTATAAAATATTTAAAAATCGGAACTCAGGAAAAGAAAAAAGACGCTAAACTACTTTTTTTATAACATTATTGGTCATAATTTCTTCTGCATAGACCATACGTCCCGTATTTCCCGGGACAGTCTCAGTATTTTCTGTTTTTTTGGTCGTCCCGACTTTTTGGCAAAAGTGTCCCGGTTTTTCCCGTATTTTACACGAAGCCTCCTTGAATTTTTATTCTTTATTGAAGTCAAAGATTGACATTATTTTTCAACTCATAAATTATTTTATGATAATTACAACTATATATGAGAATATTAATCTCCCACATTTGCCTTGGTTAACGTTTTTTTTTTCGTGGAATATATTTTAATCCAATGCAATTTGCAGTAATGCATCATTTCCTGCCATTGTGATTTAATCGTAATTTCAACAATATTTGGCAACTTTGTTTGGTTTTGGCGATAATTGGCAATGTCCCGTATTTGGAATCCCAATGTCCCGTATTTATCTCGAGGAAATATGGTCAGCCTACTTCTGCATGCTTTTGTGATGATTGTGACAACTGATTTACAGTACTTGTATTTTAAAAGTCACCTTATGACTGAAAGCACAATAGATCGTACGATATTAAGGTAGTGGAGATTATCGTAAACCAAGAAGAGACGTGATTGGTTGAAATCATGTAATCGCGGAATAGCGGTGCATTTGCGAAATTAGCAGCCGGGACAAGCTCGCATTTCTGTGCGCCCGTGTAATGTAGAAGGAGCAGTTAAAAGGTGAATTCGGCTCCCCCACTTGTCCAGCGCCCGAGCACCAGTTCCGCCTACTCCTCCCCCAGTTGCATCACTGCTGTACTTGGCTAAAAATTCCTGACCACCAATTTAAACTCTCACGTGCACCTGTAAGCCCCCCCCCCCCTGGGTATGTCTATGCGTAATAAGACTGCGCTGGTAAGTAGGCAAAACAATAATAATTAGGGAAATTATTCCGTTCCCTATAAGGAAGCAAAAAAATAAACTAAAGCAAAAGGGGAAAAAAGAAAGAGTGGGCAACGCGCATTCTTAGAAGAGAGGGTGGGGACTTGGGAAGAAAAACTGTGAGTTCTGAAGAACAACGGTGAGCGATTGATTCACGGTTCATTTCTGACCAATTACAGGCCTTGTAACAGTCAACAATTACAGAACAATCTCCCTAACACCACATGCTAGCAAGTTTCTACTGAAAATTATTCAGAAAAGACTCGAAACCATTATAGTAAGAGAATTAGCAGTGGAGCAAGCAGGTTTCAGAAGAAATAGGGGAACTAGAGCCCAAATTGGCAATATAAGATGGATAATGGAGGCAGCAAAAGAACGTCAAAAGAAGTTATATTATTGTTTCATCGATTATACAAAGGCCTTTGACTGTGTTGATCATGATAAGCTTTGGGATATTCTTGGAACAATAGGAGTGCCTAATCACCTCGTCTGCTTGATCAGAAATTTATATATTAACCAAGAAGCAAGTGTAAGAACAAACTATGGCTTAAATGAATGGTTTGGAATTGAAAAAGCCGGAGTTTGACAAGGATGCATCCTTTCCCCAAACTTATTTACTCTCTATGGAGAATATATAATGAGAGCATCCGATTTAGAGGAATTAGAGGAAGGTGTTAAAATTGGAGGAAGAGTGATCAACAACCTTAGATATGCTGATGCCACAACTCTGATGGCAGAATCTGAAGAGGACCTGAAGAGCATTATATCAAGAGTAAAAACAGAAAATGAGAAGCTTGGACTCTACTTAAATACGGAAAAAAACAAAGATCATGACTGCAGCAGATATTCACAGTTTTCAACTAGATGACGAAAGTTCTGAGCTTGTGGACAGATTTTATTTCCTAGGATCAAGAATTGTAAAAGCGGGAACTTGCACAGAAGAAATAAAAAGACGAGTAGTTCTGGGTATAAAACAGCCATGAAAAAGCTTAATATAATAATGAAAGACAGAAATGTATCAATGAAAACAAAAATTAGAATTATAAATGCGTTGGTCTTTCCTGTCTTTATGTATGGATGTGAGAGCTGGACACTACGGAAAGCAGATAAGAAAATAATTGATTACTTCGAACTTTGGTGCTGGAGGAAGATGCTGAGAATTCCATGGACAGCTAAAAGGACTAACAAATCGGTTATCGAAGAAGTCAAGGTTGACTATTCTCTAGAAGCAACAGTCATTAAACAGAAACTCTCTTACTTTGGCCATGTAATGCGCTCAGAAGGCTCACTAGAAAAAATGGTAATGCTTGGAAGAATGGAGAGAACGAGAGGGAGAGGCAGACCAAGCACCAGATGGATAGAAGTGGTGTTGCAAAGCACTGGAATGAAGCTAGCACAACTGGGACACATAGGCTGATAGACTTGGAATTCTGGGGGGCATGATCATTATTGCTGGGTGGGGCAAGATGATGATGATGTCAATTCATATATACATATTAGATCAGTTGACTCCACCTTTGACGCTGGGGTGCCCCCCACACACCCCCTACCTCCCCGTATCTCCGCCCATGCTGAGACATGCTGTGAATTTTAGACCAGCTTGGAGAGCCATGATCTATAGTCACCAATAGTCGAAATCGACTCAATGGTTCCTAACAACAGTCAACAATTCACGGTTCATTGCTGATCAATTACAGGAGGCCCTTCAACGGGGAACGGTTCATGTGTATTTCCGCCTCTCACAATTCTTTAGTAGCCAATAGGTGCAGGCAGTATGAGCGAAAAGAGCGTATTCCGCTCATGAGCCATCACGGTTCTTTTCACAACGTTTTAGCCGCAGTTCTTTTTTCAAAAACCGTCACTCGCTCGCTCTTTGAAAAGAGCCGCTCTTCTAGACGGTTCATGAGCAGATCGCCCATCTCTAGCTATTTAACTTTCTGCATCAACATCATGCTGTAGAAGTGATTTGTACGTCAATGTTTTTCTTGGAGGAGTCTTCAAATAACAAAATTACAGTTCATCATTTTCCAAATTTGGTAAGAGTAGGCAGAATACTTTGGGTAGATTTCATCAAACTGGATGCAAACATGTGATGATCATGGAATTTGCAAAGATTATCTGCTATCTCATTTCGTGAGTTAGCTAATAACAAACAACTGAAACGATGTTCCTTCGAAAAGTATATTACACATATATGTCAAATTTTCGCGTTGTCCAAATTTTAGGCAAGATGCTATAAATATATATTTTTTTAACTTTTTTTTTTGTAGTAATGCTTTTTAATTTCACCTGCCGTAAATGTCTGTTTCGGTATTTTTTTTATGTTTATTCGTGAAATTTAGAAGTCATATTCAGAAGAACTTAGACATTTTTATCATTCGGAACTTCAGAAGCATTGCTCTTTTTAACCCTCCATCGGGTGCAGGTAAAACAATCGCAAATTTATATCCATTAATTTAAATTTTAGTATTCTAAAAATAAACAAACATGCTTAGATAGCTCGTAAAGATAGGAGACTATTAAGAGAGGCAAAGATCTACTCCCCATGAATGGAGGCGAAAATGAAAACGTTCGAACTGTGCCTGTCAGGCCGGTTGCGCCCAATGGAGGGTTAAGAAACATGTTTATACCCGACTCATTCAAAAATAAATAGGAATTAGTGCCTGAAAGATAGAAAACTTTTGTGGCCATTGAAATGATGACTTTTGATCTGTGCTATACATAAACTCGTGCAAAATTAAGAGAATTTGCACATTTTGTCTATTTTCACAAAGTACTGAACCAGAGTTACAAATAATGCAGCCAAAGAAGTATGCAAGTATTCAGTGCTGGATACGTAAGCAGCATACATGTGCTGTGACCATGGAGGGGATGATAAGTGTATCATCCTCAGACTTCTCGATGGCATTCACTTTTTTTCTCACAAGAGTTGGGTAAATTTTATAAGCTATCGGGTAAAATGAGAGCGTTTTTTTAAAACAAATGTGTCAAACCCCGATAACCCATCCGATCTCTTCTTGGAAGAGTTTTTTGCTGGATGTTCAGATACATTTACGAAATTGACGAGAAAGACGTAGATTTTTTTAAAATCGATTTTCAGATTATCCTGGAAACCCAGCTAATATTTGTGATTGTGCAGTTCAAGATGGTTTAAAATGGTCTTTCAACTTTAAAGTGCAAATGCGAGTCCGTTCTCAAAAAAAAAGAAAAAAACCATATATCACTGCAATGGGCAAAAATTACTATGATCGATTGTCATTGCGTCAAATTCCGATGTTTCCTGAAAAAATTTCATTCAAATCAAATTACTAGTGCTTATTTGGCAACTTCGCCAAACAACAAGTGTGAAATCGCCATTATCTCTAAATAACGAGTGTGAAATTGCCATTGTCACCAAATAACGAGTGTGAAATTGCCATTGTCACCAAATAACGAGTGTTTAATCGCCATTGTCACCTAATAATAAGTGTTATAAATTGGCAAACATTGTGTTGATTCTTCTGCAATTTTCTCCCATTTTGCAGCAATTTTTTTCTGAGTATAACAAGAAGCTAGCATAAATAATGCCCATAAAATTGGAAAAAAAATCAATTGTTTATATTCATCTATCATCAGTTTCTCAAGTCCCATTTGAAACATCAACGGTAGCACTTCCCGAGCACATAACACTGCCTAATTTACTGAAGAACATTCAAGGTTTTGTGGTTTCAAAACCATACTCATTCACTCCTTGTTAACAGGGGTGGCTCGAGGACCAACCCCTGCATGAGGCAGGCACCACTATATAAATGGTGACGAATCCACCGGGGTGAATAAAGAAAATAATTGTTTTATTGTCTTTTATGTGCCGTTTTGATAGTGAATCATGAGCTGAACGATAATTCTTAACTAATTTATTACGGAACAATATTTACAACTGATTCCCGGCATGTTGTCATACCCTTGAAGTGTTGCCACCTTCGTACAACATAATACTGCTTATTTTCTGGTGTTGCCAGATACATAACAATTCTCCCACACTAAAGTAAGAGATAATTAATGATACACACAATCAAAAGTTATACACAAGAATCAAAATTTGAACAATGACAAGTTCAATCTTTGAACTGGTTTTCTGGAGCGAGTTGAGCATCTCAGTTGAGTAGTCTGAGCTGGAGGAAAAATAGTTCTTGTTGGTCGAGGAGTTGCATTTGAAGTTTGCTCTGTTTCAGTAGAAGCATCTACCATAGATGAAGTCTTGTGTTGGCAAATTGCAGGAATCTCTCGTTGACTAACATGATCACTAAAAGTGACATATTTCTTCCGAGGGAAGTGTCTCATAGGAATAGGTAATCGAATAGGAGTTGGAGAAGACGGTTGATTGACTTCACACCGTCGAATCTGTTCAAAATGTCTCTTGATAATGTATCCATCATCTAGTTCAACTAGGTAATGAACACGACCCAATCGTTGAACAACAGTTCCATACTTCCATAGGCTTGAATGAGTGTAATTTCTTGACTGTACTCTATCTCCTTCCTTGAAAAATTTGTCAAAGACTGGCTGTGTTGCATTGTTCTTGTATGACTCAGGAGTTGTAGGTTTGAGGAGATCTATAGCTTTGTTCTGAGATTCTCTCCTAACAATAATTCTGCTGGAGTCTTTCCACATGAAAGAGGTGTAGCTGTGTACCGAAACAGTAGTTTACATAATTTTTCGTGAAGTGTTCCTCGTTCGAATTCCATGCATTTCAGTTTTGTCTTCAGGGTTTGGCAATAACGTTCTGCTTGTCCATTTGTTGAGGGATGACCAGGAGCTATCATTCGTTGTCGAATACCATTTCATTTGCAGAAGTCCATGAATTCTTGTGATTTGAAAATTGAAGCATTATCACTAACGAGAATTTCTGGCAGTCCATGTCGACTGAATATTTCTCGCAGGAAATGAATTGTAATAGCTGAATCTGGAGCTTTCTTCATGTAGTAAATTTCTGGCCATTTAGATTTTGCATTGATGACAAGTAAGAAAAAAATGTCCCATGAAGGGTCCCGCATAGTCCATGTGAACACGTTGCCAATATCTTGTTGGACTTTCCCAATTGTGCACTGGAGCTTTCTGGGGGTTTTTCTTGACATCACAACAGTTCTTGCAACTTTTCACTAGACTTTCTATGTCAGAGTCAATATTCTTCCAATAGCAGTAATTTCGAGCAAGTGCTTTCAACTTCACAATTCCGCAATGAGTTTAGTGTAGTTCTTGCAGGATGGTTGGTTGAAGTGTCTTAGGTATTATTACACTCTGTCCACAAAGTAGAATTCCTTCTTGTAATGTTATTTCTGGGTCATATAAAGTTCCTTCCATCACATTTTTCTTTAGTTCACGAAGATCATCATCCAATTCTGTTTCTTTTCGGATTTCTTCAGAAGTAATTGTGTCTGTGGATATGTGTCTAATCACTGATGCTTGCAGGAGTATTGACTGGTACATCTGTCAGTGGTAAGGGACTTCTCGACAAATAGTCTACATTTGCATGTTCAGATGATTTTATATGTTTGATGTCCTAGTCGAAGTTGGAAAGGAAATGTGCATACCGCAACATTCTTGTAGCTGACAATGCTGGAAGTTTTTTCTCTGGATGCAAGAAAGTCATCATTGGTTTATTGTCCACTACCAATGTGAATTTTTGACCGAAGATGTAATCATAGAACTTTCTGCATGCCCAATATACAGCTGTAGCTTCTCGATCGAGTTGGCTGTAATTTTTCTCTGCAGCTGTTAGTGATCTTGAAGCGAATGCAATTGGACGTTCACTTCCATCAGGCATAATATGCCAGATAGACCATGTGGACTAGCATCAGTAGCCAAAGTTACTGGAAGTTCTGGAGTAAATGGTATGAGGACTTGGTCACTAGCAATTTCAGACTTGATTTTTATCCATGCTGCTTCACAATCAGCTGTCCAGTTGAACGGAATACTTTTCCTGAGAAGATTATTTAGTGGGTGAAGTAACCTTAATGAATTTCGAGTAATTCATAACTAAGTCCAAAAATTGTCTCAATTGGTCAACATTTTTTGGTCTGGGTGTTTCTTGAATAGCTTGAATCTTAGCTGGAGATTTGTTCAGTCCTTTGGAAGTTATATGTCCGAGGTATTCTACACTTTTTTCAAAAAATTTACATTTGTTGATATTTACATGCAAATTATATTTTCGTAATTTATTTAGAACATTCAGCAAGTGTGTTGTGCATTCCTCATAAGTCTTGCCTTGTATAATTAAATCATCAAAATATGCAGTTACTCCATCTAAATCTTGAACAAACTGATCCATGAAAGAATGAAATTCGTTTGGTGCTGATTTAATACCAAAAAACAATCTTTTTGCCAAATAAGTACCTCGATGTGTAGAGATCGTTTGAACTTTTTTTGCACTGTCTTCATCGACTACTAAATGCAAATATGCTTTGTGGATGTCCAAGGTGCAGAAATATGATCCACCTCGTAGCTTGTTGAATATATCTTCAATCTTGGGTATTGGCATCATGAAGTTGATTGTTTACAGTCACCTTGTAATCAGCACAAAGTCTTACAGAACCATCAGATTTTGGCACGATGACAAGTGGAGTTCCCCATTCTGAATGATCCACTTTTTCTATGATCCCTTGATCACACAAGTTATCCAGTTCTTTTTCACGCAAAGCATATGGTACTGGACATGGTTTAACAAACACTGGTTTGGCATCTTTCCGCAATTTCAGGGAGCATATATAATCTGGAATCTTGCCCACTGTTTGTTCAAAAACGTCAGAGTATTCGTTGACAATACTAGGAACAGATCTTTTTACAGCACACACAGGTATATTCTTGACACTTGTGGTATCATGAATGTCATTTATGTTGATATCCAACTTACGCATCCAATTTCGACCAAGGATAGGTTCTCTCTTCAAATTGACAAGGTATAATTCTTCTTCACTGGATTCAGCATTGTAGCATACAGTCACTTTGGTGTATCCGATGGGTTTGAAAATTTCACCTGTGTAACTTCGGAAAAATAAATTTGTTTTCAGGATTGGAAGATTTAGGTTTAAGCACCTGTAGTCACTTATGTTCATGATGCTCACACGACTACCAGAGTCACATTCGAAACGACAATTTTTCCCATTTAATTGAATGACTGCACATATTCTATCGTCTTTTTCAGCAATGTTAGTGCATATGTGAACAATTTGGCTTACTTGAAAGTGATCTGGATTTTCCACATATTGAACACTATTTCCTTCAGATCCGATTTTATTTTTCCGTTTCAGAAGCTCTGTATTGCATACTCTACTGATATGACCTTTTTTGAAACAAATCTGGCATGAGAGCTTGTGTTTTACTCGACACCATCTGACCACCAAGTATCTGCACCATCTCTCCATGATGCACTAAAAACTCTAGATTTGATACGTCACTTCCTACACAGTCAGGAAAAAGCCGAACAATCACGGTATAAACTGAATAGTATAGAAAAATTTTTGTTTTCTCTTCAGAAAGAAAAACAAGCAAACGTACTTGATTATTTTTCATGAGGTAAATTTTTTTATACGTTCTGATTCTATTTTGAAGCAATCCCAAATTAAAATTAATTGAATTACCATTTTATTTAATACAATCGTTAGAATGTAAATAATTACATACACAAAAACTATCAACAAAAATTTAGAGTGAAACCCTGCTAACTCGACATCTGCTTAAGTCGAGATGTTTGTCGATACTTTTGGGGTGTTGAGTTACAGAGAGTCCACTGTTTGAATTGACATCGTCATGCCCCCCCCCCCAGACTTTTAAGTCTATCTCCTCCTATGTCAGCAGGCCATGTTCTGTGTAGGAGGAGGAGGTATCTGTGAATCAAATAATTCATTTCTAAAAACATGTTCTACCCAAAGCTTAATTAAAAAAATAATTAATTTACCAGCTTACAACTAGGTTCTTTTACTTTCATTGTCTGCTAGTAGGAAAAGCTTGTAAAGAAGTTCATTAACTCTGAGAATTTAACATATGGAATTTTAAAAATGTAATAAATCTAAAACAAATATACAATCGATCCTGCTTACAATGTTCCCATTTAGAATGTTTTAATACAACTTATTTTGTTGTCCCAACTCAAAGTAATTCTCATTAAGATTTCCCGTTTAAAGTATTTTCCCACTTACAATATTTTTTATGATAGCTTTTTTGAAAAACGTTATAAGTAGGATCCACTGTAATTAAAAGTTGAGCACACACATTTATATATTTACTAATAAATCAAACTATAAATTCCTGTCTAATTGATTTTCCATTTCGTTATAAAAACCTTAGCTATTTCCACAATATCTTGTGATTAAATTTAAAGCAAATGAGCTTCTGACACTTCTGATTCCCTATTCATATAAATCCTTGAAAAGCAATTTCCTGATAGAATGATTTTCTTTTCCCTCCTTGATGGTCCACCACTCTGATCTGTCTTAACTGTCATATATTTTCACACCTGAATATGGGAGCTATATCAGATTCGTATTGGTGAAACTTAACAGTGTGCTTATGTGTGCCCAGCTTGTGGCGTGTTTTATGTTCAGTAGGTGGTGCCATCTATCTAGGGCAGCAACTAAATACTTTTTAAAACAGGGCAAGCATGCATTTTGGCACCCCCATGTAATGTAGAAAAAACAGATATAAAGGGTGAATTTGGCATCCCCTCTAGTCCAGAGCCTGGGGCACCAGACCCACCTGCTCCCCCCCCCCCCCTTGTTGAGGCCCTGTATCTATCCTTTAAATTGGTAATGGGTGGATTTGAAATTTAATGTATACATATTTGTGTTGTAGGTCTGTGTAATCTTTGTGGTATAACTAAAGTTTTTTTTCAAAGGAATAGCCAACTCAAAGTTGGAAAACCTGAAACAATCGTAATTTTAGCTGATTATCACTTTCACAATCGCGGGTTCCAAACCTGGATTTTCACCAAAGGCAAAATGGGGGGGATGGGTTATGGGGGCCTGTGTCTCACCCCCCTCCCCACGAAGACCAAAAATTAAAAATATTTTTGTAGAAAATTAAAATATTGGAAAAAAATACATTCTTATACTATCTGTTAATTTGAAATTGTTTTTGAGTGTTAGTAACCCAAACTTTCTGGGAAGAATTAAATCCTTTTTGCCCCCCTCCGAAAGCCGATTCTGCGTACACACCCATAATTTTCACAATACAAAACGGAGACTACCGCATAGCAGCTAGATGACAAAACTGGATATTCTAGGTAGAGTTTTTACAGATTTGGTTTTTTTCTCAACGATCTCAAAAAAATTTTTACAATTTGAACAGAAGTCGCAATCTTTTAAGATTTTTAAAAAAAATGTGCATTTGCAATCTTGTAAGAACAAGGCTAATTTACACTGTATAGAGACTGTCTTTGGTGTATAACCAGAGGGGAGAAAACCTGCAGGGGAATAGAAACTCAGAAATTTTAAAATTCGGCACACTGTCCTTCATTTAGGGGGACAACCAGATATCCATCTTATTCTTCAACAACCCACATGTATATCAGTACAGTAAAATTCCTCATTTGTATTTCAGAGTAGTGAAACTACTTTTTCAAGGTTGCACGATCATGATATACAGTGGAATGAAAGAAAAGAAAAAAAGGAAGAGTTTGGAAGGGTTTTTCTCTCTATTTTTTCCTTCTGGGAACTAGGAAAGAACTCTTCCTGGGGTATGCACATGAACCAAATTTTTTTGCATCCTTTTCTGAAATTTCGGGTATTTGGCGCATTATAGTGTGTCATTGCCATCTCTGTAGTATTAATTATCAGTTTTTTCTTTCATGATATTGCTGTATTTTGGTTATATTTTAAATCCATATTTTTATGGGCATCTTTTTCAGCCACCTCATATAATGCTGGTAATAATTTTGCCTGTTGTGGCCTTGAGTATTTGAGAATTAACCACACATTTGATATATTTCTGTTAAGTAAGTTGCCCATGAAATGTGAGTTTTGAGTGAAACATTGATCTTATCATATTTGTTTCAGTTTTAATTCAGTAAATTTTTAAAATGGTATAACTTGTGTTTCTTATGAAATGAATATAACTCAGCATACCTATATGCATGTATGTATTGAATGATTATCAATTAGAATAGGCAAATATTGTTTCTTACTAAAAAAAGTTCTTGCAATTTCTAGGTGCATAGTTTGGTGTCAAAAATTTCTAGGACCAAGCTGTTTGTTTGATCCTCAGATGAAAAGGTAAATGAATTTAGCATGAGTAGATTAGAGGGAAATTTCTTTGGAGGGATAAAATAATCAAATGTAACACTTGGTAGGTAAAGGAATTTTTGTGAATGAATTCAAATTTATAAATAAAACTTGAAAATTATTGGATAAATGTACTTGATTGATAGGCTTATACAGTGTACCTCAGCTAACAAGCACCTCAACTTACACAGCCAACAAAGACTTTTGTTGCAGTTTTTCAGCCTCTGCTAACGAATATGGTTTGGCTAACAAATGTTTTTGTTGATATGGATGCACACTATATAGGATTGTTGGATGTATCAATTTATAACACTGGTCAACAAAAAAAAATTTTTTTTTTTTGGTGCCTGGGATTTTAGAACGGATTTTAGCTATATTTGGGTTGCTGAATCTAAATATGAAATCAGTTTTTCTCTATCAGCTCTACATTTTTAGATAATTTCACTTATCTATCAATGTTATTTTCTATTCAATTCTTTCAAGTATGAGTGTCGTAAAATTTATACAAGGATTGGTTCTTGTATATTTGACCCATTGTCAGTCTTATTTTTATAACAATTGAATTAAAATAATATTTATGAAATAATAATATATTATTTTATAAATAAATGCTATTACTTTAATCCAATTGTTATAAAAAGAAGACTAATACTATTTCAAGCGGACGGCAGCAATATGTAGGATTTAACTTTCTTATGAACCGTCTGCCGTCCAGTTAGTTCCAGAAAAACCCGATAGATGGAATTACCTATCCTGTATCTGAAGTTACCTTCAAAACTTCAACTGCAGTTGAGATTAGTTTGTGAGTTCGCGCCGTGCAGATAGGTCGATGTTGGTGTCGCTTGAAATGTCTGTTTAGTAAAGAGTTGTTATAAAGTTAACCTATAACGTAGATTGATGTTTTTGTGTTGTTGAATAGAAATAAAATGAGTTCAAGTAGAAGAAGCTGTGTACATCATCCTGATGTCTTTTGCTACATATGTGAAGAATACACGTTTCCGGAAAACAGAAAATCTGTTAGTGACTTTGTAAAGAGAACTTATCTTGGATATTTTGGTGTTAGGCTTGGTGATCAGGATAAAACCTGGGCACCGCATCGGGTCTGTAAAACTTGTACAGAGCATTTACGACAGTGGACTACCGGAAAAAGGAAATGTCTGAAATTCGGCGTACCAATGGTTTGGAGAGAACCCAAAAATCACTTCGATGACTGTTATTTCTGCCTAGTAAATATTACTGGAATCAATCGAAAGAACCGTAACAAGTGGACTTATCCTGATTTAGTCTCTGCAAGGTGCCCGATTTCTCACTCAGAAGAAGTGCCAATTCCAACGTTTCACCAGCTACCAGAGCTCTGTGAGGACGAGTATTGTCCCTCTGATCAGCCTTCAGATACCACTGAAGGTGACAGTGATTATGAGGAGATATCATCAATTCCCCAACGTTTCAACCAAGATGAGCTAAATGACCTCGTCAGAGATCTCAACTTGTCGAAAGAAGCTTCTGAAGTACTGGCTTCTAGGTTGAAGGATAAAAATTTATTTGAACCAGAAACCAAAATTACATTTTATCGTACAAGAGAGAAAGATCTGCTACCCTTCTTCTCTCAAGAAGAAAATATTGTATTTTGTCACGATATTAGAGGTCTCCTGGGAAAAATGGGTCTTCCAGAATATTTTCCGGATGATTGGTGCCTATTTATTGACAGTTCTAAACAAAGTTTCAAAAGGGGTTCTTCTACATAATGGGAACAAATATGGTTCAATACCAATTGCTCACTCAACAAAAATGAAAGAAGAATACGATACCATAGCTTTGGTTTTGAAGAACATAGAGTATCATGAACATCAATGAGTGATTTGTGTAGACTTAAAAATGGTAAACTTTCTCCTTGGACAGCAAAGTGGCTACACCAAATATCCTTGCTTCTTGTGCCTCTGGGATAGCAGAGACAAAACACATCACTGGGTTAGAAAAAAGTGGCCTAGGAGAGAAAACATGGACATTGGGGAAAAGAATATCATTAATAACCCCTTAGTTGCACGAGAGAAAATCATCTTTCCTCCACTGCATATTAAACTAGGTCTTATGAAGCAGTTTGTAAAGAATGGATCATGCTTTACATATATAGAGGACATAGCTGCCAACTTTTGAAAATGAAAATTCGGGAGATTTTCGCGCAAACCCGTATTTTATGCTAAAACCACTCCCTAATAAATACAATAGGGATTTTTCCAAATAAAATAGGGATTGTCCATAAGGTTTTCGCGGCCATCATTTGATAAAAATTGTTTTTTCGGGTTCGAAGACCGTCGTCCATTTGAGTTTGTTCTCAACGTTTCCCCAACACTAGTGGTTGGCATCATCAGGAGAATTGATAAACTGGATCAAAGTCAAGTTTTCCGGAGTCTCAGGTTGTATTTATACACATAAGTGGCTTGAACTACACTATTGTTTTGCAATTGGTCAGTTGATTCTATGGCTGGCAGTGTATTGTAAACAGTTGTTATGCTGGTAGAACCTGATTAGCCGAGAGATGTGGAGTTATCTGATTGGCTGTTGTCATCATTCTGTTGCTGGACCTTGAAGGGGAAGGTTCTTGTTCTTCTGAGAGCTGGTGTCCAGCTGGACAATCAGGTTCTACCAGCATAACAACTGTTTACAATACGCTGCCAGCCATAGAATCAACTGACCAATCGCAAAACAATAGTGTAGTTCAAGCCACTTATGTGCATAAATACAACCTGAGACTCCGGAAAACTTGACTTTGATCCAGTTTATCAATTCTCCTGATGATGCCAACCACTAGTGTTGAGGAAACGTTGAGAACAAACTCAAACGGACGACGGTCTTCGAACCCGAAAAAACAATTTTTATCAAAATAGGGATTTTCCAAACATAAAAGTTAAAGCGTAGGGAATAAAATCCCTACTGAAGTCAAATTAAAATAGGGATTTTACACACATGGAAGTTAAACCCTTGGGAATAAAATTCCTACGCAAAAAACAAGTGAAATTGGAGGCCAAAACTTCAATGATGTAAATATAAATATTGTGCTCAATCAGAAACGCTGTGAACAAACATTCTGCGCGAATGACCCCAAAATCATCGGAAGATGAAGGAAAACACCGTCAATTTTTGAAGAACACTGACTTTTTGTGACACTTGCTCGATGTTTTTTTTTTAATTTCACATGAGTGATGATGGCAGTTTTTCCATGCCCGATGTTTATGTCCGTAACACAACTTGTACAAAAAGGAAAAATAGGCCCTCTTCTGGAACGTTTGATGAAAGGAAATTCATCGGAATAAGTATCTTTAAAATTGATTAAATATGTTTTTGCTTATCATTATTCATGCTTTGTTATATCGCACGTACGTAACTTCAACAAAAGAAATTTTGACCATATACCTTTGACCGTCACTAGAATCTTCGATTATTATCCAGGACTATTGGCTGCTAAGCCATTTCCCTGCACGATAAGACAAACAACTTTCTTGTTACCATCAGAGGGTTTGTAAAACTTCCTTAAAAAGGGAATTTCGCCATTTACGACGTGTGACGTCATTTCGAAAGGGAAAAAAAAGAGGCTTCATGCCCCACAAGAAATTCCTTAGGGATTGTTTTCATAAGCGGTGATTTTTTTTAATGAAGTAGGTAATTTTTAGGGACAATTAGGGATTTTTGGGATTTTCGTAAAAATTCGGGAGATTTAAGAACTTTTCGGGAGGTCGAGCGATGAAGCTAAAATTCGGGAGATTCCCGAAAAATTCGGGAGACTTGGTAGCTATGAGAGGAGAAAATGCCTCAGTTGAGTACGGAAAAAATTAAAGCAGGAATATTTGATGGCCCACAAATAAGACAACTGATTAAAGACCCTGCCTTCGTACATTCGATGAATGAGGTTGAGAGAAAAGCCTGGACTTTTGCAGTTATCAGAAATTTTCTGGGCAAACGCAAAGCTGAAAACTATGTTGTACTAGTAAACGAGATGCTTAATAGTTTCAGATCCCTTGGGTGTAACATGAGCATTAAGGTGCACTATTTATACAACCACTTAGACCATTTTCCTGATAATTTACATAATTATAAGTGAGGAACAAGGTGAAAGATTTCACCAGGATATTAAAATTATGGAGGAACGCTACCAAGGGAGATGAGATAGCCATATGATGGCAGACTGCTGGTCTTTAAAACGGGATTGTGCCAAAATACATTCAAGAATGTCACGGAAAAGAAGTTTCCGAAGTGTTCAGTGAGTAATTGGCTTAATTGATGACTTTTCTCTTTCTTTAAATACAATAATATTTGTATAATAGAATAAAAATTCCGTATTTAGTTTGTTTGTTTAATCCATTGATTTCATTTAAAATAGTGTAATGTATAGTTCACTAAAATGTTATATCTTAAAAACTCGAGCTGCTAGGCAAAAACTAATACTATATTTGAATTCAGGACATCAAATTCATATGAAATCACCTCAAAAAACCTTGGCACCAAAACCACTGTTGACCAGTGTAATAAACTACCAATGTAAGGTCCCACATCAAAAATCCCGATTTTGATTTTGAACACAGCTATGTATAATTAATTCTGATGTCTAAAATTGCTATGTCGATTTAGCGAATGTGCCTGCACAATGTATCTGGAAAATTTGATGTCCTTACATAAGGTTGAAATTCATGTTGATTTAGCGAACAAGATTTTTTGTATCTGATGTAGACATGAGCATGCATGGCAAAACAAATTTTGTAAACAAGTGCGCATGCTTGAATGCCAACATTGCTTTCTGTTAGCGAGCAAGGAGGAAAGAAGGATCAGTTCCAAATTATAGGAAAAATCCTTAATGTTTGGTATAGGATACTGATCAGGCTTTGTAATAGAATTTAATCGTCTAAAATCTCCACAAACTCTCTATTCAACAGTCTTTTTTAAAACCATATGAAGAGGGCTAGCCCATGGGCTATTATATGGCTTACAAATTCCCATTTTGACAAGTTTAGCGAATTCAGCTTCAGCAGTCTTTAATTTTGCTGGGGAAAGCCTACAAGCGACTGCATGAATAGAAGGTCCGGAAGTTTCAAAATAATGTTGAATGCATACATTTAAAATCCGAATTTGAACTAGTCAGTTTGGGAAATTCATGTGAAATTTATTTCCATTTTCAAATGTTAGCAACATCACCCTTAACCCAACGGACCTCTTACTGTATCCATTTTTATACAAAATTTTCTTGTTTTTAAGGTCAATTATGATACCAAATTTAGACAAGAAATCGGCCCCCAATATAGGCTTTGATACATCGGCAACATTATAATTCCATGTTAAAATTTTGAAAAAACCCAAAATGAGCTTTAATTCTTTGCTGCCAAAGGTTTTAATTGCTGATCCATTGGCAGCTGTGAGTTCAAAACGAGTCATCTAATTTCTTTCATTTTGGGAAATTAAACTTACTGGTATTGCAAATTTACTAGCACACCCATGTCAACAAGAAATCGAAAACCGGACACTTTATCGCAAATAACAAGACAACTTAATTTATTGCTCTCTTCACTCTGTGCCTGAAGTGAGAGCAAATTTATTTTTTTGAAAACGAGCACGGTGTTATGCATTGATGTGTTTTATCTGCATATTTAGCATGGTAAAAACACAATTTATCGCTTTTGGCATTTTTAAAATTGCCAGCAGATTTAGGCTGTTTAAAGCCAATTACATTGCCAAGCTAATTTTCAATCCGGGCTACTTACTTAAAAAGCTCATTTATTTGAGATTGAAAATTTGTATTTTTCCCACGATCTGTTAACATAGAATTAATTTCAGGCTGATAACCAGTGACATTTGCTATTCGATCAGTCATTTTGGCCAACTTTGATATGTAGATCATCATTACTAACAGATAAAATCTGTTGAAAGGTAATGGGCAAATTATTTAACCACAATGTTTTAAGTAACTGATCTGGCAATTCAAGGGCGTAGCGAGGGAGGGGGGACTTAGGGGTCTGGTCCCCCCAAAATGTGTGAAAATGATCAAAAAAAGGGAAAAAGATGACCAAATCTATTGTTCTATCACTTTGGTTCCCCCCCCCCTGAACGAAATTTCTGGCTACGCCCCTGTGGCATATGACCATTTGCTCTTCTTCTTCTCATCTCGCAAAGTAAGCGAGAGGGTTTTTTATTCCTCATTTGAATACCTTGAAGCAACGTTTTAAGCTTATTGCATTCAGCTTCAGTATACTGGCTCAACAAGCCTTCTTTGATAGCCTTATACCCATTCCAAGGAAACAAGGATATCACGAATTAGCTAAAGTTCTTCGCTATCCAACGCGGCAATTAGACAATGATATTTAGTACTTTCAGAAGTTATACTCAAAGTTACAAATTGAGATTTAATTTGCTTGAACCATAATTCAAGCCTAGCCTTCCAAAACGCCCTGTATAGGATCGGAAACAGAATTTATGCTGCTGAAACCAATATCAAGGGGAGGGAACCATGAACAACCCAATATATATTGGAACAGCAGGCACTGACAATCAAAAGTTCCAATTTTCAATCACAGTTTTTGAACTGAACCTGCACCTCTCATTTTCCCCACAAGTTTTATTGAATTTTTTTTGAAAATCCGTCAATTTCACGGAAGCATGAGACACTTTGGGTCTGTTAGAGCCAAACAAAGAAAAGTATCGAACAAAATAATGGAATAGTATGATCCCGAATCCAGTTCCACCAATAATTTTTTACGTCCGTTTACACAAATATTTTGTTTGAGAGAATTAATTATGAATTACTTTTATTTACTTTTATTTAATAATAATTATAAAAATATATATATATATTGTTGTTATTATTATTATTATTCGGAGGAACTATATCAACATCATTTAATTTTTTGAAACTTTGTTTTTGAAATTTACGAGAACTCCGATTTTTTTTACGACATACCTTTTCAATGTGACCTTTGATCCAGCACGATCTACAAATTATGTTTCTGAAACGACAAACAGTGCAATCATGCATTTCGTAGCAAACAAAACAAGCCTTTTTTGAATTTTGAAATTTACCCCGTTTTTCCTGCATTTCCACCTTATCCACAAAACCTGCATTGCAACCATCAGTGCCCATTTGGGAATGCATCTGTTGAGCTTGGGATGAGACTGACTCATGGCCAAGGCCCTAGACACAGCAGTCTCAAGAGTCAATTCCGATTTGGCTAACAACTGCTTCTGAATAGCCCCATGCGCAAGCCCACAAACGAATTGATCACGCAATCTCTCTGCCAGGGTGGCGCCAAAATCGCAATTCCCGGCAGCGTATAAACAAATACTACTTTCCTAGCAACATTATAGAAATTTTATGCATCGTGATTAGTCGAAGTTAGTGATGTGCCATTATGTCACTCATAGTGAAATACTTGGCAAAATTCAAATTTGGCAAAGTTGAGTGGGGTTTTTTTTCTCTATCATTTTATTTTTGCACATGGTTTCAAGTGGTTTTTTCGATTCCTCAAATTTCATTGTTTTATTTTATTAATTTCAAAAAGGCTTAAATTATATTATTAATATTAATTATATTTAGAGATATGTAAATTTTTCAACAAAAAAAAGTTTTAAAATCAGAAATTTCACATTTATTCACAATAAGGAATTCCAAATGAAAAAATTTCACATTCGTTCACAAAAAAAGAAAAAAAAAACTCTTGAATAAAACAGTTCAAATCAAAAATTTCGCAATTGAAAAAAAGCCGGCCATATTACTGTAAAGTGTTAAAGTACTTGATTGAAATCTAACATTATAGTACAGTCGAATCCCCTGTTATAACAAACTTCAAGAGACCAGAAAAATCCCTTTGCTATAATGAAATTTCATTATAAAGAAATTCCAGGTTTTTGCATTGTTCCTATGTATACTTATCTGGGGATTAGAAAAGTGTTTATCAAAACGAGATTTTCGCTGCAACAGTATTTGTTAAAACGGGATTCGACTGTAATATCTCTACTTTCCCCCTAATTTAACCTTATTTTTCAAATGTTTTTATATCGTCTTTTTTCAAAATTCCAAAAAGTTGCTTATACAGTCTAGTTCACTTATAACATAACCCATATGTAGCACAAACCGTAGATATAATATAGGTTGTGTAATCCTTAAAATTTGTCCCATTCATACCAGACCAGACCTAATTTGAACGTTTCTGTCGGTTCCTAAAGCCTTTGCAGGCTGTCTTCCGACGTACAAATTGCCTGGGATTGGCATATGAATTAAAAGACAAGTTGTGCTTGTGTGTCAGTGTAACGTATTGTAATCGTTACTTGCCGGTTCTTTAATATTTTTCCCCCAGTAACCATTGAGTGGATGACAACAATGAAATAGACAAATGTTTTGATTGAACTATAAACATTTATTCAATTATATGTTAAACTATTAATGTTACGTTTTATCAACAATTATCGCAGTTAGGCTTTTCTCTCAATGTTACAATGAAACAACAAAAGGGATCGATCTCACTGCCATGTCCAGATTTTCACTTGTTAGACACTCCCAGGTGCCTACCTCACAGCCAAAGACTCCCCGGTACCAGCTTCAGTCGGGTTTGGTGTCTTCAAACGCTTGTTGAGACCAGAGTTCAGCCGCTGCACATAGAACTGGAGGCGAAGGTTCGCGGGTAGCCGGTCTGGCCACTAACCAATCCACTGGATCACGACGACTTTGAAATCTCACGTGAAGTCAAGCGATGAGACGGGTTAAGTGCCAAGGCACACTTCTACAATTATAACTTCATTGCATTCATGAGACGATCTAGTTCACACCATAACAGGGCGTGACGCCTTAGTGATTAAGTAACCGAATCGGTCGTAAGTAAGGTAGTAAGCAGTGAAGCACATCTCTAACTGGCTTTTATATAGTAGCATTCCCATAATGCCTCACGGAAGAACCAATCACAACATTGAAGGAATGGCATTAGCTTGTATCTAATTTACATAATTTCATGAGAGAAAAGGAAATATTGTAAACATTCTAATATTGAATCTGGCAACCAAATATAACAAATTGGAGATCTGGCCAGGATCCACAACTTTTAGGCCTATTGCACATTGTATAAACTCATGACATTATAAACCGTGAGATGGTCCTAGGAACCACCGACGGCATGGAGGTAAAATATATTGCACATTTATATAACACTTTGCTGAACATTTATATTTTATTGCACTAATATATTGCACAATTAAAATAGAGTTTGGCGATGACGACTCGACGTGGCCTCCACCGACGAACTACGGGAACCCCCTCAGAGGGAAAGAGAAAGTAACTAGACGAGCTATTGGGATCTCTGACATGGATGTAAAGCGGAATTTATATGGGACATTGGCAGCCCGACCTCTGGCCCCGTTCTCGCCCGACGGCTAGGAGACCCCACCCCCCGACTGTCAGACTAAGCGAACTAACTGACCTGAACCGGAATGTCAGCGGAAGCCTCGTGTGGTTTCCGGTAACCAACGAACCCTGGGGCCTAAACAAGATTAATTGAACAACAGGATTGTAAGAGATCCCAGGTCGTCATGTTACATCAGTAGTGTAGAGAGAAATAAATTTTAATGTCAATCCAAGTGGGTAATTTACAGATTTCTGAATTCAGAGCGCTCATCACAAGAAATATTTACTATATTCTGAAGGAACATTTGTCATTAAAAGGGGGGGGGGGAGAGTAGCTGATATTGTGTTACCCAAAAACCCCCACAGATTATGTGACATAATTGAGAGATGCTAATCAGAGATTTGTGTTTACAGAGCATGAGCAATTTTTTTTTAAATATTGTTCATTCATTAAATAGTACAATAATTATACACTTTTCGTGGTTGCACTCTATGTGCACACCCCTGAGTAGTTGACCCTCTTATAGGTTGCTACTAAATTGCAGACATTGCAATACTTTATGTATACATTCATAACTGTACAAGCAAGACTAATGCCGTTAACATAATGAATATCAAAAACTGAGTGTAATTTCCAAAAATAACAAAATTATAATAATTGCAATATACAACTTTGATCACAATCCACAAACGTCCACAAAATAAAAATAAGTTTATATCTTATAGGTTTGCGAAAAGAATAAATGAGAAAATAAAGAAAATAAATGAGAGTATATGCAGTTAACAAGAGTATACATGGGAATAAATGTGATTACATATTCAAATAAATGCGGGTTACCATATATTTACCATTTCACTATTCTGTTGAAATATAACACATTTTTTTTTACAGCAAAGCTTGTTCATTGTCCAGGTGACATCTAACATATCCATGGGTTTGGGATATATTGTGGGAACTCAATGGCCCATTCATAGTCTATATATTTTTACCTGTTATAATATACCCTGCTCAAAAATACACTGTGGATATAACAAACCAAAAGAATGGTTTTAACCAAGAAAATAATCCGGATACAGTCAAATCCTGTTTTAACGAATACTGTTATAGCAAAAATCCTGTTTTAACGAACATTTTTATAATCCCCCAAATAAGTTTACATAGGAACAATGCTAGATAACCCGGAATTCCTTTATAACAACATTTCTTTTTAACAAAGTGATTCCTCCAGTCTCATGCCGTTTGTTATAACAGGATTCGACTGTATGCAAAAAAAACCTAGAAAAATAATTTTTTTTTTTTTTTTTTAAAGACTTTTTTTTTTTTTTTTGTACATTTATTTGGGTTATATCTTGATGTTTTCTCCCAAAAAGACCTAAATTTTTTTTAAATAATTTAACACATTTCCAGAATAGGTAAATTTCTCATCAACAGATGGCAATAAATAACTTTTTAATTTCAACGCCATCTTTCAAGGAAAATAACTATTTTAGCAATAAAATTTTTGACATTTAATAAAATCCTGTCTTTCTGTGTAAAACTGATGACTAAACATCTATGCTTTTCAAATTACAGTCTGCCCCCCCCCCCCCCGTTTTCACTGAGGTTACGTTCTTGGGGTGACCGCGAATACGGAAATCCGTGAATAACTGAAATCATAAGGTTTTTTTTGTTTATCTCATTTATTGAACATCATGAGAAGAGCAGGGTGACGCAGAGGTAGAAGGGAATGTAAAAGAGTGTGCAGCGGTTGTTGGCGATGTTTCCTGAAAGAACATTGTGATTTCTGTTAGCTGTTTTTTCTTCATATCAAGCATATTGGAATATGTTGACAGGGCTTCCTCTACTAATTTTCCTACATGTGAAGAACTGCGTAGAGCATGTGAAAAACATGTGTATGTCATGAAAATAATCTATTGCTGATTTGAACTTGCGAAGCCCTTCCGCTATGTTACTCATGGTGAACTTGTCTTCTACTTAAGAACTGTCGCAGCTCTATTTATGACAGTAATGGCATTAATGATAGTATAATTCTTCCATACCTTCAAGACATTTTATGCATTGGCATCTTCTGTTGAGTGCACAATCATCTCTATTGAGTGGCATGTATAGTGAGCCTTGAATGTTCGCTTTACCCCCGATCAAGGGGCTGAATGATAGATGTTGATTAAGAGGCGTATAAAGTGCATATAAAGGCATATAAATCTTGTTGTTCAGGAGCATTACCCAGTATCAAAAGAACTTTGAATGACATGTCTTCACTCTCAAGGTACTTCCGGAATGAAACACCATTTAAACCAATGCAGGAAAAGTATTTTCATAGTCGAAGTCATTTTATTGTTTATCCAAAATGATGGGAGCTTTGACATCCTTTCTCTTCAATGCTCGCAAATTCACAGATTTGAAAATTACGGTGAGCTTTATCATGTACCCATACGCATTTGCACAAAACAACATAGTAAGTCTATATTGAAGTCATAGTAAGTATCTTAAAACCAAGTGCTCTGTTTTCTTGATTGATAAGAAGCGTAAAATGTTATAGAATTTTCCGTTATATTATAATCAATTGGAATACCTTTTTTGTAGTAGTCTTGTACCCACAAAAAATAGCATTTTCAGTACAAGAAACACATGGATCCCATAGGCGATGCAAAGTTTTCGCTGCCACAGGTGCAGCTACAGCCATAGCTGAACGAATTTAAGATTCCTTATTTCTTGATATATTTCACCGAAGATTCGTTGATTCCGTAATGGCGGGCCACAGCGGCAATTGACTTACTTTCACCAAGCATAGTCAATATATCCAATTTTTTCTTATAAACCTTTCACTTTTTTTTTGTCTTTCTGAAGCATTATCAGTAGCACTAGAAAAATGAGCCATCCTAAACACCACAACTCAAATTTTGTAAACAAAACATGTGAATGACGATTGCTGAGTGTTTCCAAAAAAAATTTTCCAATAAAGGAAAAAAAACCTATGTTAAGCTACATTCCCGTGATTCAAAGATCCAACAATTCAACAGGCAATAAATGAACTAGGCAAGTTCCAGCACAAAACCAAATGATCGAAATATCAGAAATATCCTCTTACCTCCATCAAGTAGCAACACCCGCTCCGGAACAGGCAAAAAAGTCCACAGAACCGAACAGCACTACCAGAACAACAAGTTTATTGCATTGAGCAGCATCACTGGTACAACAAAGTTACAAAATCGAGTAGCATCACTGGTACAACAAAGTTACAAAATCGAGTAGCATCACTGGTACAACAAAGTTACAAAATCGAGTAGCATCACTGGTACAACAAAGTTACAAAATTGAGTATCATCACCGGAAAAACAAAGTCGCAGGGATCGAATCCAGGGTGTCTACCAACACGGGGAAGTCACGAAGTCCCGGAAAAATCATGGAATGAGAAAAAGGTCAGGGAAGCCTTGAAAAAGTCACAAAATTTGAGTGAGGGTCACAGATTTTTTTGATCCTCCAGAGATCTTTTTTTGATTTTTTTTCTAAAATCTAGGCTTTGTAGAAGCTGTGGCATTCAATGTATCTTTTCTTCTCTCTCAGGTTTTATTCATTTTGTTTTTTGCCCCGGAGGGATGAATGTGTGAGTAGCAACGGAAAAGAATAATGCCAATATGTAGCCACTCTACATTGGGGCAGACATTATATGGGTGGAGCAAAAAAGCTATTTAGACTAGATGAACAAAAAAGAACTTTCCTTTCTTCATTCCGACGGCAAACTGCCGATTTCGACTGGGGCGCCAATCGTTGTACAGACAGAACAAACTGCTCTATCACACCTTGCTCCATTCAGTGTCGTTCGGATCTTTTGCTCTGTTTTTAGCCCACTATTGCTATGCGTCGCAGCGCAACACTGCTGTTGTGCACACGGCTTAATATCGATCAATAGTGTGTTCAGTAGTTTTTCATTCACAAGACGTGTTTTCGACAAGCGCAGGTGTGTCCAAGGAGCTTGCTTTGGAAAGTTTTGTCATAGGTGGCGAAGAAACTCTTTTGGTAAACACCCTGCTAAAAATCTGTTGATTTAATACTTGATTGGCCCCCCATAAAGCATAGGATTCGCAATCCAAAGGTTATGCAGTGTTTCCCAAAGTGGACAATATCGTCCCCCCTGCCCCTGGTAGGAGATATGGAACAGTCCAGACAATAGAAGCTGGGATCCTATGGGTCCTTTCAAGATGGGGGGGGGGTCGACGAGAGAAAAAAATTCTGAAGAAGGAGCAATGAAACAAAAAGTATGGCAAACTATGGGTTATGGGTTCAATTCTGGCTCGTCACATCTGTTGCAATTTTTTTTCCTTTTTTTCTTACTCTTGACTCCTGTACTGGACTTTGGTCCCGATAAAAAGCCCCTGCCCCCGATTTAGAGCCAACCACGATTATCGCCAGAAATGTTTAGTGAACAAATCTGCCACACATGGGATTTAATTGAATTTAAAATGTCTAAATTCAATTTTAAATAGTTGAAATTAAAAATTTATGTGAATCTAGTCATGTGAAACCTAGAAGTTTCACTTCTATCCTGCAAGATTCTCGTGCAGATTTTTTTTTCACTACTTTAATCCACAGAACTTTTTCATTTTTTTAGCAAGATGCCACAGATTCAGATATTTTTTATTTATTTGATTTTTGAGACTGTTTTTGATTTTTTCTCTAACTCATGTATGCAATGTTAAATCAATGAAAGTAGCTATGCTTAGAAAATCCACGAAAATCAAATTATTAGAATTTTTCCTTTATGGAAGGAAATAATTAGAGAATAAACCATTTAATATTTAATGTTCATCAGGTATGAATTAAGCGGCAAAAGTTATGATTTGATCCCTTTCTTTATAACTCGGCCCCACATCCTAGAGCAGGGATCCTAGGCTGAGATCTTTGGTGAGCCCCAAACCAGACTTTTCGTGGGCCCTCTTATAGTAAATTTATAGCATGAAAAAACAAAACATTATGGTAATTGTCGCAGGCCCCATTGCTGGATTTCTGTCAGACTCACTTTGTGGGACGTATGACTTGAACATAGATCAGGCCTGATTATTGCATGGGGAAGGGGGATGTTTCTACTAGGACCCCGTCATTTAAACATATGTCTAAGTTGGGCCCTGACTAAAAGTGGATACGGGGGGGGGACCATCCTTCCATTGCCCTTCCCCAATTCAGTAAAAAACATTATACAGGTTTTTAACAGCTGGCTGATGCGAGGATGAATGTAAGAAAGAAAGAAAATTAAATTGCTGTCTGCACTGAATGAGACAGTACACGGACAGTTGGACCCAACTCAGGCCAAGCTCATAATTGCTGACACTGCCACCAGATGGCAACTTATCTACGGATGACGTCACTATCCATATAAATATTTTTAACAGCTGGCTGAAGCGAAGATGAATTTAGGAAAGAAAGAAAATTCAACTTGAATTCATTGAATTTTCTTTCTTTCCAGGGCGTAGTGTCCCTCAGCATGAATCACTGAGTTTGTATATGTGTATACATGAATTGGCATCATCATGCCCCCCCCCCCGCCTTCAATGTCTATCTCCACCTATGGGCCACTCAGTGTATATGAGAGAGAGA
This sequence comes from Pholcus phalangioides, assembly GCF_987345545.1. NCBI lineage: Eukaryota > Metazoa > Arthropoda > Arachnida > Araneae > Pholcidae > Pholcus > Pholcus phalangioides. Next base: position 24,705,509 of record NW_028301604.1, on the reverse strand, counting down.
ATATACATGGGGAGGGTGCAAAGGATGTGGTTTATCATGAAAGAAAATCTCCTGCATTCATCCCCCTCTCACTTCTATTTCTAATATGTGAACAAAGAAACCAGTTTTTAGATTTATCCCAGATGATGCATTCCATATACAGATTGTCCAAATTTGTTGCCAAAAGCTTGTACGTGAAGGGTTTAATAACAGCATTAGACTTGCCTCTACATCAGATGTCACAATTTTTTACATTTATGAAATGGTGAGACTTACAAAGGTTTCAACAGCTGGCTGATGTGAAGATGAATTTAGACAAGAAAGAAAATTCAATGGCAATGGGGAATCAAACCACATCCTCTCACTTACCAAATGAGCATGATTGACCACTACGCTACAATGCAACAAACCTTAATCTTTCCCTAGAACTCATGTGGGCTGAACGGGACTGTATAGGGACAGTCAGATATAATTCAGACCAAAGCTTGCAATTGCGGACACTGCCACCAGATGGCGACGTCTAAATCACCATCTGGTGGCAAAAAGCCAGCAACGTGTGTTCAGCACACACAAGCTCTAAGTAAAGATTGAGGTTCGTAGCCATTGTAACATAGTGGTCTAGCGCATTCATCTGATGTGTAAGAGAACGTGGTCCATAATTCCCTGCAAGGGCAGTTGAATTTTTTTTTTTCCTGAATTCATTTTTGCATCAGCCAGCTGTTGAAACCTTCATATGGATAGCAGAGTGACATCATCCTTGGATCATAAGACTGGGCTACATTTTTTGCATGAAATGTTTTTGATGGGATCTTATTATATCCTGAACAGAATGAAAAGATGAACTTCAAAAGATCTGACTTTTTGAGTTAAATTGTTTAGAATGTGATAAAAATAGAAAAATACAAATTGAAATAGTGAAAAAAGAGTGGCAAGCTTGAGTGTCGAAAATAACAAAAAATGCTGATAATATTAAAGTAGAATGGAGTCTTTTATATAGAAGAGAGAGCCCCTATATAATCTATCTATACATATATACTCATTGCCATAAAAATTTGTACACCAAGAAAGAGTTGTCCGAATGGAACAAAATTTTATATATGAGTACAACATTGATATAAGTAAGTGATTACATAATTAAAGCAGAAAAATTATTTGTTAGGCCGGTATTACACAAAACCGCGTCCAGCGCTTGTTGAGTGGCAACAAATTGTTTAAAAAGCACAATATATTGGTCAGTCATCACCGTTTCTCGCAAGAGAAAGGCCCAATGATGCCTTTGCAGGAGATTGCAGCCCAAACTGTAAGTTTTGAGCAATGGAGTGGTCGTGCGTGAGACAAATGTGAGTTTTCGGTATCCCAAAATCACCTATTGTGTCTGTTAACGACACCATCCAGATGAAAATGCGTCTTGCCTGTAAACCATATTTGGGCGACATCGAAACCAGAACCATCAATCATGTTGAGCGTCTCGTTAGCGAAATCCTTTTGTTGTAGTTCAGCTGTAACTGGTATGGCGTGCCGTCATTGAATCTTGTGCGGGAACATGTATAATGTCTTCCACAGGATTCTGTACTTGCTGGATGGTGTGATTCTGGATTCAGCTGCAAGTCTGTGGACAGATTTATTCGGATGACGCTCAATGACTGCAACAAGTGCCGTTGCATTTTCAGGTGCAACGAAGGAGTGGGTGGGACCCACATTTCCAACTAACGCATCGGCCACATTGCCTGTTTGTTGAAATTTTTTGAATAGCTCACAAATTGTTTTCCCATCTGGGCCTTTTGCGACTTGAAATCACATTTGAAAATTTCTTGTGGCAGTAGGGCTGTGATTTAATCAGTGGTACTCGAACACAATAAACACTTCCTCCATAGAATACATCACTTCCGAAATTTCTTTCACTATATGCTAATTAAAGTCATGTTTCAATGGCGAAATCTTCAACGACTGATCGTTCTCGCCATCTGAGCTCTGTTTATAGGGATCTGTAATGCCACCTGCAGTGCCATCTATCGGCACAATTTGTAACTAAAATTTTGAGGTTTCTGTATCAGATTCTTACGGTTTTTTAAATAAACATACCACTAGTTTCACGCTTCTATCTATCACAGTTTCATAGTTACTCGTGAAACACCCGGTATTAGCTCCTTGATGTTATTGCCTTCTCAATTGAACACTCATCATTTCAATAGTAACCAATAACTTTTATTCATCATAATTAAATCAGTGGTGGGATAATTAATTTACAACTACATATTCATAAAGGACATTTTTACATGTTTCTAGTGGGGTTGTTCACCTCTCTGACTCCCACCCATGCGAAGGGAAAAGATTCTCCCTTTCTCTCCAGGGTTGCCATAGCAACTTTCTGCCAAAATTGGTGTGGTGGTGTATCTTCTGTGGCAATTCACCACAGTGCTCGAGCATTATCCTGTTGAAAAATGCCTCCTAGGAGCCCTACCATGAGTGACAACACGTGGTTGAAGGATGTTTTGGATGTACCGCTGGGCTGTCATGGTACAGTGAATGAATATTAGAGGTGACCCAAATTTTGTAACAACATTAATTGTGGTGCTTGAAGGCATTAAGTCAGTGTGCAGTCGTGACTTTTTTTGCTGAAATTAAAATTTTTTGAATTTTTCATCTCTTGGAGAGCACGTATGTTTTTACTGCTGTGATGGAGCTGCTTGGATTCAGGAGTATGGAAATGAACCTAAGTTTCACCATCCGTAATACCTTTGTACTAGAAATGCGTCTCCTGTATGTGTATAACACGTGAGGAAGTCGAGTGCAAACCCTTACATTTTGTGTACCCATTTCTTCCAGAAAGTTTTTGAGGTACCAACCTTCAAAAAGCATTGGCATTAACAGAAATTGATTTGAAATAGCAATTTGGTCTCCATATTTTAATTTTTTGTACAAAATTTTTTAAAAAAAATATTGAATTATTGTTTTTGGAGGAGAGGGGTGTGAGCCCTCTATGCTCTCCCTGCATATGCCTCTGACCCTTGGGGTAGGCAGTGTATTTCACTAGAGTGGTCAGTTGGTTTTCGAACATTTTTGTGTTGTCAGTGCAGTCATTTTAGAGCTTGTTCAAGAAATATGCCAAGACTTGGCATATTTCAACATTGGGAAGAGTCCAACAAAAAATTCAAACCAATTGGGGAAATTTTAAATTCTCATACTTTTATTTGTCTGTTTGAAAAATTTAAGATTTAATGATGGATTACCAGAGATAAATAAAATATTTTTTTGCAAATACCTGAGAGCAGCTTATTCTGATATTTCTATTAATTCTGTATGAATAAAATACATATACTACAATGCATAAAAGCAGATTTTGATTTGGAATGGCTCTGTATGGATTTTGAGAGAGATAATCAATGGGTAATTACAGCAGAGTTTAGAATTAGAAATATGTTTATATTAAGCTAAATAAGCAATGGTGCAACTTAGAATATGAAGCCTAATTGTTATTGAATAAAAAATATTTTCTCTGTACTGAAAAAAAAGTAGAGATGAGCAGAAATTACCATAATTTTGTGCATATAATCCACAGATGTAAATTTCACTACTTCAGAAAAAATGTTACCATATAAACTGCAGTGCCGCATGTGTAAGTTTCATTAGCCAATAATGAAATATTAAGGAATGGAAGGGGTTGTTGGCCTATTTGTAAAAGAAATGGTCAATTTTTTTACTTTATATTTAAAAAATATTTATTCCCATTTCTCTCATGAAAAAAACTGCAGCTTATTGAAAGCGGTATATAATGTGCACTAAAAAATTCAGGTGTTTTTTATCGCATAAAAAAAATCTTCAGATTATACGTAAAAAATACTGTCATTATATTTATATTACTGTCAAACTTTATAACTTGAATTCTGAATACTAAGAAGTATTTTCAATTTGTCATGAGGATTTTTTATATAAATCAAAGTTCTACAACCCAAATTTTCAATAGTTCAATATCAATTTCCAAAAGCATTTTGAGATATGACTGTATGAGCAAAAGATTTTTCTTGATTTTAAACAAAACTGAAGCATAAAAATGAAGCTAACACTTTCTTTCTTTCTATTTTATTTTAGGTAGCCATGGGCACTTTGGCTAGCAAATTCAGTGAATTAGGTGATAATAAATATTTGCAGTTGTTTTCTAGTAAAAACCGTATTTCACAGAATGACCCATTTTGGAATCAGTTATTGTCATTTACTTTCATTCCTCCTCATAACTGTGCTGATTGCAAGCTGCTGGAAGAAAATACAAAACCTGTGCTAGATGCTTTGTTAAGTAATAATCCTTACACTGGTAATGTGGCAACATTAGTTCAAGTTTTCTTAACTCGGTCTTCAGAGCTTAGAGAGTCAGTTTTGTGTGAAAATAAAGTTTTTATGAGTCAGACCCATAACTCTCTGTTTATACTACGTTCTATTCTGAAATATTTTATTGAAACTGCTGGTGAAGAAAGCATGATAAAACAGTTTTGCAAGTATTCTGTGATGTCAAAAAATCCGGATGCATTGAAGGAAGCTGAAAATCTTATTGAAGAACTTGTAAATGCCTTGATTGCAATAATTGTTGAAGTTGCTCTTGGAAATGTAACATATTCAATTATTGTCGAAACTGTGAATACCTTGCTTGTTTTGCTTTCTGTACAAATGTTTTCTACATGTCCTGCTCGAACTTCCGTAGTTTATCAAATCATTATGAAAAGCAGATGTAATGTTCGTGCCTTTGCTGTAGTCAAAGAGTTATTGTCTCACTATATGAGCCAAGAAAAATGTCCTCACTGTCTTAGTTCTTTTGAAGGCAATGGGCTTGTTTCAGGCATCGCATCAGGCATATGGAACATCTTGACTCTAAGTTACGTGCGAGGGTCTACCACCAAAGATGATTCTTGCAAATCTCTTTTAGCAAATCAAAGTCTTCTGTTATTATTGGCTTTGGTGAATCACTGTACGAATGAAGTTCTCATAAAAAATCCTTATAGAGAAGCACTTTTCACATTTTGTGATAGAGAATGTCAAAAAATATCAAATGCCAATCCTTCCTTTAGATTGCACTTTGGGTGTCTTTACCAAACTTTATGCAGGACTTTAAAAGATGATCAAACAACTCTAATAACATATCTGTTACTGCATAAAAATGTGGATTTTAAGCATTATGTTGTTTCTTGCTCTGATATTGAAACCTTTATTGTGCCTTTGTTGAAAATATTGTATCGTGCCCAAGAGAGGAATTCTCATCATATTTATATGGCATTGATTGTGTTACTGATATTGAGCGAAGATGAATGCTTTGATAGAGACATTCATCATATAAAATTGAAAAATGTTTCCTGGTACACTGAAAGAAATCTGCCTGAAATAACATTAGGCAGCTTGATTGTTCTTATCTTGACTCGTACAATTCAGTATAATATGACACGCATGCATGACAAGTATCTCCACACGAATTGTTTGGCTGCGCTTGCAAACATGTCAGCTCATTTTCAACAATTACATCCTTATGTATGCCAAAAGTTTGTTGGACTGCTTGAAATTATGACAAGGAAACAAATTCGAATTTCAACAAAGCTTAAATCAGAAGAAGATAGTGGTAATTCTAGTGACGACAGCAAATTTGTTGTAGATCTTGCTCAGGATATGTCAATACTTGAAGAAGTGATACGAATGCTTTTAGAAATTTTGAACTCTTGCCTGTCTGCTCAGCTTAAAAACAATGTAAACTTAATTTATGCAATGTTGTACAATCAGCGTGTATTTGTACATTTTCTTTCGCATCCAGGTTTTGATGACATTATGCAGAATATAAGCAAAGTGATTAAATTTTTTTCTGAGCATGTGAAAGCAGTGGATCGAAATCCTTCTGTAACAGAAGTGGCGGAAATGATTAATGCAGCAGCTTCAGAGTGGTCCAAAGATCAGATGAAAAAATTTCCTGAATTGAAATTCAAGTATGTCGAAGAAGGTCAACCAGAAGATTTTTTTATTCCCTATCTATGGTCTCTTGTATTTCATGCATCTGATATATATTGGAATCCAAAAAACATATTAATTTTTAATCCTCACAAAGCCATGTGATGAAGATGTTCTTAGGATTTTTTTTTTTTTTTTTTTTGGAACAAAGTTCTGTAGTGTAGTATTATAGCTATGATTTGAAATTGCTTGTAAAATTAGCTTCAAATAATGCCAAGAGATATTACATTTCATTTGTCTGTGACTCTCAACTTTTATTTGTATGGAGGAATGATGGTGCTATTGCATTTAACTGCAAACACTGAAAATATTGATGTACATTAAGTGAAAGTACATGCATATTATGTAGAAAACATGATCTCTATGTGTTTAAATAAATGATATATACATTTTAGTTGTGATAAAAAGTTTCATGTAGTTCAACTAAAATTATAAAAAAAGAAACTCTAAAATACAAGGGCATTCGTCAAGTTAATTTTTTCCAACTGGTAGATTTGCTTTTTCTTTTCTTTTTTTTTGTACTCAAAATCTGTTTCAACTGTTTTATATTATGATCACTTGTTTTCTTTTTTATACCTTTTCTTTCTTGTTTGAACGAAAACAACCAGAAAACATTAGTAAAATATTCTAATTCTGAATATGCTACCAAACTGCATTTCTGTTTCCAACCCATAGTTATAGGCATTCTGTGATTGACAATGTGTTGTTACATGAGCAGTTTTCTGAACAGAACATTGGTTTTCATCAAGGTTCGTCAATTTAAATCAGCTTAATTTAAATCAGTGTTTCCTAAAGTGGGCAATATTGCCCCTCTAGTGGGTGATAGAATTGTCCGGGGGGGGGGGCAATAAAAGCAATAATCCTATGGGTTCGCTTGAGTCGGGACGAAAAGAGAAAAAATTTCTGAAGAAGAGGGCAATGGAACAAAAAGTTTGGGAAACTGATTTTTAAATCACTGAATCTTTTTAAAAAATCATTGGTTTACATCGCAAAATTTAAATAATATTTTTTCTCTGTTCAAATTTTATTTTTCCTTCATTTAAATTACATTTTTCTTGCATTTCATTTTAATGATTTTTTAAAAATAAGCTAGAACACACACACACACACATTATTGTATGTTATTGTAATGTAGTAAAGTCATAAAATTCTTGATCAAAAGCAGCACAGAAGATCTGGTAACTAGATAGAACTTAAACCTTATATATAGATGCATCACAGAAGGATAGCTGTTCCCCTTTTAGATTTGCTGGTGTATTGAAAAATCTGAAAAAAAATTATAACAAAGGTATAAACTTAGGTATAACTGCTCCAAGTATTTTAATGCACAGGGCACTCAGTGTTCACCCAATTTTTCCTAATTTGTGAGAGCAAATTGTCAAAGCTTGAAAAAATAACAAAAATGTGTTTCTGTTTAATACACATTGGAAAAATATTATAGTACTTTCAGTATCAATGGTCGTGAAATTCTAAGGTCGAACCATTTCATGATTTCATCTTTGAAGAAACATTGTGTTCCAGACATATCCTTCAAATTGGTGGACAACACATTTTAATTTAACAATTTGAGCAACTTAAATTTTTTCTGATCTGCATTTTAACTGCCACATTAAAAATGACAGCGCATTAAGAACCCAAGATATTTCAGGGTGATAGAAATAAAGCAGATCAAGTTTGACAAGATATCTCGGGACTGCTGCTGTAAGGGTTAATTAAGGGTTGATGAAACAGCAGACTAAAGAGCCATACTTCTGCATCTGTTGAGAGATTATTTTCTATGTCTACGGTAAGCACACTAGTAACTTTGAAGCAAGTTGGGTATACAGGCTGTTTCACCATAATTGTCCAAAAGGAATATAAAGTCTAAAATTCAACAAAAAATATAAAAAATAACCAGTAAAGACAATGGAATTTATCTGTGATAGTTGAACCCCCCAAAAAATCATTATTTGAGGGAAATACAAAAATTAAAATTTGTATATACACATGCGCTCCCCCCAATCTAAACAAAAATACAAAGGCTGCAACAGTCAAAATGCCCAAGAAGATACCTGAAAAAAGAGGTCCATAAAAATATGGATGATGAATATATATCTAAACTATATTAAATGTCAATTAGTAAAGCTTGTGTCTTTTTCTGTGAAACAAAGAAATTTACCCTATAAAATTTGGATCAAAATATTCGCAGAGTTATTAGTTTTTCTCATCTAACGATATTTGAGGGACTAACCAGTACATGAAAAGGGGGAAGCAAAGAAAAGAAATAAAACATTACTGGAAGAAAAAACTTTTTTTTTTCTGAATGAACAGGATAAATTACGAATAACTATTTTAATGATTAATTTCTTCACTATCAACAATTATAGGATAGATATTTACGAAAAAGGATTTTTTATATGGAATGTTAATTCACTATTTTTACAAACATAAATTTATTGATGTTTCCCATTTGGCTCCTTGAAAGCTAAATCAATTTAAAAAATTTTTCCTTTAAAAGTGCCAAAAATCATGAGTTTTGATTATCAATATCTCGACGAATTTTGATACAAATTTCTCAAGTTAAATTTCTTTGAGTTTCATAGAGAAAGGTGCAAAATTTACTAATTGACATTTTTTAGATTTGAGCCATATAAAAATTTTAGTTTTTGTGTTTCCCCCAAATAATGATTTTTGTGGGTTCAACTATCACAGATCAATTCCGTTCCCTTTGTTGACTATTTTTCATATTTTTGTTGAATTTTAAAATGAACCATAGGATATATATTCCTTTCGGTCAATTATGGTGAAGCAGCCTGTATAATAAAAGAACAGTGAATATTATTTTTTGTTATGACCTACAGTTTGGTGTCCTTGGTGTTGATTGAAGAGAATAATAAATGTACCAAATTAATACAGTTGAACTCTATTTTCACAAAACTTGTTGTGTAATTATTAAGCAACATCATGCTGGTTGGAAACACATAATCAATGCATCTCCCAATTGTGTATGAAACAATATTGTTAATATATGTTTTTCAATTACTTCATGCGGAAGACCCCTTTGCTTATAGACTGAGTGAATCAAGAAACCCTGTACAATATGTGATAGTCATAGGCGGAGATAGACTTGGAAGTCTGGGGGGGGGGGGCACGATGATGATGTCAATTCATATATTCATTAGATCAGTCAACTTCACCTTTGACGCTGGCTGAGATACCACCCCGTATCTCAGCCCATGATGATAGTGAATTGCCACAAGACATTTATTTCATAAAAGAGGGTAAAAAATAACAATAATAAACCTAGCGAATAAAGGCACTTTTTGCCACAAGAAAAAATATTTATCAATGAAGTTGATTCAGGCTCCACAAACTACCATGTTACATAAACAGATTTTTAATGATCATATTCTTTGCCTATTAAGAGGTTATTTATCGGTTCATATATTAATGCCGGGCTGGACAAATCCCACGTGCCAGGTTGCCATGGCTACTAAAAAAATTGGTATTGGTGCCTAAAATTTTCTTTTGTTTAGTTACTAAATTGCAGGTTTAGAGCAGCACAAAATGTTTAGAATTTATAGCAGCATATCTGGCAAAATGAAAGAGGGTAACTATGGCATGAAAAAGTCAAAAGAAGCATTATTTTGGACTTTTTTCTTCAGATAAAATAATTTTTGACGCCTAAAAACTTTTTCTGTCACTTCGATTTTTGTTGCGATTTGTCCTGTCCTGCATTAATGCTATATTAAATTTAAAATTAAATGAAAAAAATAAGCATTTTCAATGATTTACAAGATTGATTTTGCTTAATAAGCAATCAGTTAGTTTAAATAAAAAAAATCAAAATGTTTTTATACCCTGGTTTTTGTCAATTGATATATGAATGGGCAAGATTATGTTGAATAGGTCAATGTAAAAGATGTGGAGTGGGGATTTTTCTCAAACTGGGGGAAGCATGACTTCAAAAATTTTGGATTCGCTGGCACAATATCTAGCCATCAACTTCCCTTATTGAAAACTGCTACTGTGATGCTGAATTCAATGTTTCCATCAAATGCAATGTAGGTAATGAATACCAAAATTTGTATTGCATTGGAGATACCTTAGCAGTATAAATAAATTGAGTATAGAATGTTAGGGTATTGAAAAAATGATGGATAATGATGAGCTAATTGTTAAAATGTTAAAGAATCATGAAATTCATTACATGGTTTAGAATTGAGAAGGAATTGATTTGCAAAGTGGAGGGGTGAAAGTGAAAAGTGAGAGACAGAAAGTTCCAACAAGTTTGTTGCTTTTTAATTAGATGGTGGTGTTGGGAGATTGAAACAGTGTAATTGTACAAATGGTTAGTGAAAGATGGGGCACAGTGGACCACCCCTTAAAAATTTATTTTTCATTTTTTGAGCTTAATATTTTTATTTGTGCTAGACAATTAAGTAATGAAGGTTTACACAACCAAAAAAGTATATGATGAAAACATATCTCCTCCATCAATATTTGCGATTTCTTGACAACAAAGACAGGAAGAATGCAAGAAAAAGTACTTAACACTGAAGCATATGATACTCATTTACTTGTAAACCTATATGAAATACATCTATTAATAGCAAATAAAAAATCTTGAAAATTTTTCTTACTGGTAGTCTATATACACTGCTCAAAACAATTAGGGGAGCACATGGTTTTAACAAAATTACGCAAAGATGTATACCGATAAGTAACATAAAATGAATCATCCATAATTTAAAGCCTAGCAGGAAACGGAGGAAGAAAACTTCATATGCAAATCAAAGTTCATGACATCAAAAACCATAAAAAGGAGATAAGGGCAGAAATCGGGATGTTGCAGAAACGTCTGTTTTACTGCCGTAACTGTGAAATTCGATTGTGCAGTATTTTTTTTTTTGAGACAAGGTGACTTGAGGATGTCTCAACAACATGATTTACCGGAATCCATGGCATGGCTTGTTATAGGCAGACTGGAATCCAGGCAAACACAACGTAGTGTCGTGGACGCTGTTGGAGTTGCCAGAAGTGTTGTTGCAAGGCTGTGGAATCTATTCCAAGAAACAGGAAATGTTAGACGTCGACCAGGGCAAGGTCGGCCACGCGCCACTACAGCAACTGATGACCGGTATATATGGTTAACAGCCCATCGAAACAGAACAGAGAATGATACGCAGCTGCAAAGACGGTTGCTCTTGGCAACAGGACGAAGGGTGTCCAGCCAAACAGTACGTAATCGGCTTCATGAAGGAGGGCTCTATGCACGTAGGCCAATGGTCTGCATTCTGTTGACCCCACGCCACCGTGCGGCCCGAAGAAGATGGGCTGCTGAACATCGAGATTGGGAGCAACATGATTGGAGCCAAGTGCTGTTTACAGACGAGTTCCGATTCAGTCTGGAGTGTGACACCCGACGTGTTCTGGTATGGAGGGACAGGGGCAATCGAAATAACCCCGCATTCGTTCGTGATAGGTCACAATACAGACGAGCTGGTTGGATGGTATGGGGTGGAATCAGCATAGGCGGACGTACGGACCTGCATATCATTCGGAATGGCACTTTGACGGCTCGAAGGTATGCAGACGAGATACTGCGACCTCATGTCATCCCTTACGCTGGAGCCATTGGACATTCCTTTTTTTTTCCAGGATGATAATGCCCGACCGCATAGAGCTCGTCTGGTGGAGAACATGCTTGAAGCTGAAACAATACAGCGTATGGAATGGCCAGCGTGCTCTCCTGACCTGAATCAATGTTTGGGACATGCTCGGACGATGCATTGCTGCGCGACCAAGGCCGCCTGTTACTGTCCGAGACTTCCAGATTGCACTTCTTGAGGAGTGGAACAGTATTCCCCAAAGTCTGATCGATAACCTCATCGCATCCATGGCAAACAGGTGTGCAGCAGTCTTAGCTGTTCGAGGAGACCACACGCCCTATTAAAACTCATGCATCATGTCTAAACAGTACTTTTTTTTATCGTTTACATGTAACCAAATTGTTGCCCTAAATCATCTTTTCATGTTTTTTCCATATTTTCAAAGAATTAAAGCTTAATTCCAAATTTTTTTACGTCTTTTTTCTGTATTGCGCATTGATACGCGTGTACTATCCATTGTATGCCAATACGTGGCTGTCTCGCATGGTTTTCTTCACTTTTTTGCTTGCTCCCCTAATTGTTTTGAGTAGTGTATATGGTACAGTGGACCATATGTTACGCTACTACCCTTAAGCAGTATATCAGTAGGTGTAGTAGTGAGTAGTTAGCAGGTTCACTACTGGTTATTCATTAACCCTTCAAATTGTGCAAATAATCTGTTATTTTCCTCTACATATGTGCGCCAGGGAAAGAAAAAATATTTCCCCTCAATCCAGGATTGTCTGATTTGCTGCAGTCAGCTGGGTTTTCTTAGGGAACAGCAGTTTTTTTTCAAATAAAAATTTGTATTTTGAGGTTCATTTAATTTAAAAAATATATTGCAATGCTTAAAAAATACATATTCTAGTGAAGTATCTCAAATAATTTTTTGAAAATAAAAATAGCAAAACATTTGTTTATGTGCAAGCTATATATTTACATACGTAATTCTCACGACTATCTTTTTAAATGCGAAAATTTTGATATTGGATTAACTTACTAATTTAAGGTAGCCTCTAAATTTTAAACATTAATGGAAAAATAGCAATTAGTGGCTGATAAGGGTTTTGCAGCTGTCATTCAATTAATAAGATTCCCTGGACCAAGGACTATCGTAAGTTTGAAGTATCAATGGCTTTTGATGCCAACTGCTTGTATTGGAGAAATGTTAAATTGATACGCAATCTCTCTCTCAGGATCCCCCTCCCACTTGATCCGAGAGAATCTTATTCATTGTAATGAGCTTAAATTTTGATGCATATCCCCTTGTGCCATAAATATGAATGTGTAAATTTTCACTTTTTGGGTTTACCAGCTGGTTTGGATCCCTTATTTTACTATCAAAGTTTTGTCAGAAATGTGAATGTTTGACCCCTATTGAAACCAGGGTTGGGTTTTTGATATGACAAATGTCAAAAACTGGTTTAAACTGTCAAAACAGACAAAAACCTAAATGAATGCTTATGGATAATATTTTGAACACAATAAGTATATAACATGATGTGAAACTTACATTTTTGTACATTGCATTTTATTTTTAAACACTAATTTATTACAATAATTAAAACAAAATATTAATTATAATTTTGAATTTTTCAATAGTGTCGAACATATATACATAATTTTATGGTCTATTTTATTTAAACTATAAACTACTGATTACCTGTGTTCAATTGCCTAAGCGAAATAGAGCTGTTTATTCAAAATATGTGTGATAGATCACAGGGCTAGGTTTTTGACCTCAGCATTTTACTCAGTATTAAAACAGTCAAAAACTCATTGTAAATGTTGTCATTCTTTCTTTTGCACTTAGAATAATTAAATAAGAGCTTATTAAGAACAATTAGCTCATCGTTATCCATCATTTTTTCAACACCCTAACCTTTTATACTCAATTTATTTATACTGCTAAGGTATCTCCAATGCAGTACAAATTTTGGTATTCATTACCTACATTGCATTTGATGGAAACATTGAATTCAGCATCACAGTAGCAGTTTTCAATAAGGGAAGTTGATGGCTAGATATTGTGCCAGCGAATCCAAAATTTTTGAAGTCATGCTTCCCCCAGTTTGAGAAAAATCCCCACTCCACATCTTTTACATTGACCTATTCAACATAATCTTGCCCATTCATATATCAATTGACAAAAACCAGGGTATAAAAACATTTTGATTTTTTTTATTTAAACTAACTGATTGCTTATTAAGCAAAATCAATCTTGTAAATCATTAAAAATGCTTATTTTTTTCATTTAATATTAAATTTAATATAGCATTAATGCAGGACAGGACAAATCGCAACAAAAATCGAAGTGCCAGAAAAAGTTTTTAGGTGTCAAAAATTATTTTATCTGAAGAAAAAGGTCTAAAATAATGCTTCTTTTGACTTTTTCATGGCATAGTTACTACATAGAAATTATATATTGAAAAGGGCTCAGCGAGTCAAAAAAGGTTAAGAACCACTGATCTAGATAATTTAATAATAATAGAAATCAACATTACATACCTGGCGTGAAAGAACTTTTTAAACACTTGTCTGTTATGAAAAGAGTACAGCAGATGATTTATTCAATACACATATATAAACAGTTGAAGAAATTTTGGAAGGTCGAGAATCATCTTGAATTGAATATCAAATAGTTCAATAGTTTTTCCTTCAGCTTTTATATTATGCTCTATTCAAATTGTATATTTTACATGAAAAAATTCACATATATTGTCCAAAATAATTCTGTAGAGAGTGTACTACATAAGTGACTTTAAACATTACATGCAATTAATGTGTATATTTTCAACAGGAACTTTTATATTGAAAAGCAATATTTAAGGTTTTTGACAGATTTTTGATGGAGGGCTCTTGACGTGACAGTTTAAACCACGTCAAAAACTTGCCAACCCTGATTGAAATGCATTTTACAAAGCATTTTAGGGAAATGACACTCATAAAGTAACATGGGTAGAGTAAACATTCATTTTTCCCACATTTTAGAAACTTGTACGCTCATGTTTCTGTCATGAGGCAGATGATATGCGATTTAAAAGAGAAAACCCAAATGAATTTATCAATCATATATGTTGCAGATAGAAATAATTTGCACAGAATAATTAACTTTTCATGGATGAAGACATTTCTCTATTCCATATTTCATCTCAGAGATGCCACTGAAAATACCCGGGATTTCAGACAAAGATGCGTAAACATTTTGGTCGCACATCCTACAGGAATCGTTCTTTCCAAGAAAATAAAAAGTTTTTAGAGGAAAACCACTGTACATTCCTTCCCTTTTCTCCCCTTTCCATTTTTCAACACAGTGTTTCCCAAAATAGGCAATATCGCCCCCTGGTGGGTGATGGAATGGGTCCAGAGGGGCGATAGAAACTACAGGTATAACATAGGATCCTGTGGATTCACTTGAGTTTGGGGACGATGAGAGAAAAAAATTTCTGAAACAAAAGTTTTTTTGGGAAACTATGTTCTAACAAAATTATATCTCGTGACATCGAAAGTAGTACAGTATAGTTCCTTTGCACTTCAAAATATAAAGGAAGCACTGGTATAATCCTCGGGCTATTAAAGAATAGGCTGAAAAAATATCTAGTGTCTCTGAATGAGTAGCAATACAGTTGAATCCTGTTTTAACGAATACCATTATAACGGAAAAAAATCTTGTTTTAACAAACACTTTTTTAATCTCCCAGATAAGTTTACATAGGAACAATGCAAAGACCTGGAATTCCTTTATAACAAAAATTTTCATTTTAACAAAGGGATTTCTCCGGTCTTTTGGAGTTTGTTATAACGGGATTCGACTGTATATGAAATTTTCTCCCACAGGCCAAAAACTGGAAATTATGATATTTTCGCCACTGGCTACCTGAATTCTAAGGCAGCATATTAACTGTGTTTTCTCCCCACAAGCTTGCACACGTGCCTTTATGAACCAGCGCTGGACAAATTCCAGATGACAGGTCCCAGTGGCAAATAAAAAATTGGTATTGGTGCCTAAAATTTTCTTTGTATAGTTACTAAATTGCAGGCTGAGAGCAACACAAAATGTTTGAAATTTATAACAGCACCACATCTGTCAACATCAGGATCACTATTCCCTGAAAAAGTCAAAAGTTTTTTTGGACTTTTTTCTTCGGTTAAAAATTGTTTTGCACTTGACAAAATTTTCTGCTACTTAGATTTTTTTCCAATTTGTCCAGCCCTGTTGTAAACATTCATATAGGATTGTTTCATCTGTCAAAACTTTTCAGAGATTGTTGAGGAGAAAAACCTAGATATGTAAAACTCTATCCGCAGTTTTGCCATCTAGCCACTATGACACCATATGGTTATCACCGGCTGTTTCTAAGTTGTGACAGTTTTGCATCGTAAAAGTCTAGATTTGACACCTGTTAATGTGCAGTGGCAACACCATCTGTAGCGGAAGGTCTCTGTGTGAAACTCATGACGTCACTGAAGGTGGTGATCTTACCTATAGCCATTGGATATAACGGGCTGACACATGCACCATCTTTCTGGCATATTTTGGACCATTTTTTCTGGCATATCCAATGGCTATAGATGAGATTACCACCTTCAGTGGTGAAGAGCTTCATGCAGAGGCCTGCTACTATAGATGGTGTTAGCAGTGGTGATTGGCTAAATAGAACTTTCTGAGGTTTCCAACTTTGAGTTGTGGTTATCTGACAATGATCAGTAGACCTACAACACAAATATATAATAAATTACATATCCACGCATTCGGAATTCGGAGATGGCATCCACTTATTGAACATGAAACATGCACAATGCCGGGGACACAAGTACGCTGTTAGGTTTCGCCAACACAAATCAGGCTCATCTCACATAGTCAGGTGTGAAATATGTTAAATAGTGGCACAGACGAGAGTTGTGAACCATCGTGGGGGAGGGAAGAAAATCATTCCATCTGGAAATTTCTCCGCAATCGAAAGATAATCATCAGAATAATTTGCTTTAAAGGAATCAGTTGGAAGGTATCATTTATAGAGCTAAGGTTTTTTCTGAAATGCAAAATCGATCAGAAGAGGAGCTATAGATTGACTCATCAGTAAATATGCAATGTGTAAAACTTGAATATATAAATTTTAGATTTATGTATGTTAATTTCTCAATGTTTTTTTGAAAAGTTTTCTCAAAGCTTCTTTGCAAGCTTTTTCTACCAGTAGAATATTTAGCACTGAAATAACTAAAATGAGTTAAACTGGGTGAATTCAACTTTTTTAGTCAACCTTTGGATTGCATATGTTTCTAGAAATCAATTATTAGTTTACTTAATTGGTACTGTGAGTAATGGGAAAACCCAATTTTCTTCGAGAGGGACTCACACATACACTTTCTAGTTGAAAAGAACCTGGATTTTGCTAACAACTTGGGTTCGTAAATTAGAGTAGAGAAACATCTGTCATCTATTAAAATGGATATTGCATTACTTTTTTATTTGTTAGATGTAAAAATAATTTGAGAGCTAAATTTATCCTCATTAAAATATTTTCATATTTTAGTTGAACAGATTATGGTTAATTAACATTAATGGGGGGGGGCAAGATACATGGTTTGGTCTACAGTGGAACTTCGGTTTGCAAGCATTTGTTCCATGAACGTGCTCCTGATCTGAATCACTTGTATATTGAATCAAACTTCCCCCTAGGAAATAATGAAAACTTTCATTCATTCGACACTTATTCACTTACATAAAAATGACTGATAAAAACACTTCACGATCATCTGTTATTAAAATGGTTCCGTCTTTGCTATTCGATTGAAAGGCATCAAGGATGTCTACTTTCATTTGCATATTAGTAACATCTTCTATACAAGGTGTCCTGTAAGTCCTAAATCAGCCTTTATCTCATCACCTGTTTGTTGCATAGGTATGCTTCTAATTTGGAAAATGCTCAAAATGTGTTGAGAAATCGCCCTATACCAGTTTTGAGGGTTAAAATGCAGTGAGTTACAGCATAAAAAATTATAAATTATAAAATCCCCTGTTTTCTAACTTCTAATTAGGAAGTTGTTACCCTATTTCTTCTAAGTGAGAAATTCTGAATGGTTGGGGGGGCTATTAATTACTGAAATATTTTATGTAGATCTTGTAACGGTTTCAGTCAGTTTGTTGAGGGAAAAGTCCATGGGAGCAGATGATGTTCACCAAGACTCCAGCCATCACAGGTTGTGGATGAGTATTGAAATTTGATATAGGATTCTCAGTCTTTCAATCCAGATGGTCATGATGCTTGAGGAGGCTTGGTGCGGAATATAAATATTGTAAATATCCACTGAGATATTTGAATTCAAATCCAGAGAAAAGAGAGAGACGGGAAAGAATGGAGTAAACTAATGGACAAGCTTATTATGCTTTTCTTTCCTACTTTCTCTCCAATTTTTGAATTTAAATATCTCAGCAAGCAGTTATAAACATTGGATTTTTTTTTTGTTGGGCTAAGAAAAGACGGGACAACCATATAAAAATCTTATTTTTTTTATTTTGTGAAACACTATATTTTCACTCTCAAAACTGATACAGGGTGATTTCTGAACACATTTTGAACATTTTTTAAATGGGAACCATTCCTGTAGAACAAACAGTTGATAAGATGAAGGCTGAATCGATAAGATAAAATTGTTTTTGATTTTGAATTACACCATGGATAGAACGATGTATGTCATATCTGGTAGAGCATAATTTCAATGCACCTTAACCAAGCAATGTTAAAATGGGCATTCAATTGCTGAACATTGAATGAACATTTTCAAATTAAAATTGTGAATTTTTTTACTACAGACAAGCCTTTTATTGAATTCATACAGCATGAATAATATTTTTTACAAATTTTGACCATCTGGTTTCACCAGTTCTGTGATTATAAACATTTGTCTTTTTTTTTCTTTTTTTAGAGCTCAATTAATAAGTCCAAGTGAAAGAACCAAATTCAGTCATGAGATTTGATATAGGATGGGCGATATTAAAAAAAAATAAGAGCTCATTCTTGATTGGCAATCAGCCATATAACCCGAGGATCTCTGTCAGTACTCTATCCTACATTTTCTCAAGTTACTCGGTGGACAGAATAATATCATGCTGTTCAAGCCAGAAGCTAATGTAGAAAAAAAAACACGCATTGTGTGCCAAAACATTAGGGGTTTTTTTTTTTAACTTATATTTATTGTCACTCTGGTATACTCGTACCAATCTCAAGTAGCCTGGAAACCAAGAGACTGAGTTGATGTTGAATGATTTGAGTTGCTCATTCTCTCTCATACAACACTATTAAAAATCCCAGGAGACTAGAGAAAAATTACATAGTTTTTAGTTCACCACCTTCACATGATAAGAATGTAAAAAAATATTTCAGAATCCATATTGAGTTGATTTCGATTGCCTGTATTAAAATCGTGATATTTTTTTTCCAACTTGGAATTATCCAAAAAAGAAGTCAAACTAAACAGATAATTTAAACAATAAATTAGATAAACTTAGGGAAGTTCATAGAAGTTTAAATTAATCAAGTTCTGCTATACATCAAAATACAATTTTAAAATGATTTAATTAATGATTCCGTAAACTCAGAACAAAATATAATAGAGTGAATTAATTTGGTTTTTGATAAAAAGCATAATTGAGCATAATAAAGAGATGATTCTATTGAGCTGAATCTATTATATTACGCAAGTATAAAAGGTGAAGGATTTGGTCTTTACTTCTCATGACAATCGGGAAGGAGGAGTATGCATGACTCCAAGTCCACAGCAACAAGTGTTTGAAAATATGAAATTAGAATATGTTTGCGAATAAAAATATTTTGTAATTTTGGCCCACCAAGGGTAATTTTCTGTACACAAGGTCCTTTAGACATGGAACTTCGTTTAAAGCTGATTCCAAACTGTTTATTTAACTTTTTTTGATATGACAGGTTAGTGCTTTATCAGGTTCAACTTTCATGCCCACCAACGTAGAAAGGCCAAAAGAAAATCTCTCCCTAGTTTGTAGGCAGCTGAACTGCCCTGTTATAATCCAAAGAATTGGCTAGTCTTGTGACACTAATTTGCAGACAAGACACAAATATGAAAATGAAAGATTGCATCAGCCTTTCTCCCATCATTAGTTGGAATTAGATGGAGTCCTAGAGAACCATATATTTTTTAATTCTTTTAAGCTTCAAGTTTATGAAAATATTTTATACAGTGTAACCTGTATGAAATGGAACGTTTATAGACTGAAATAATATAATTGTTTCAGACAGATTTCCGTTTTATAAAACGTGCAAATAAAAGCATTAATCATTAAACAGACTATATTTTGATTCTGTTTTCCATCCATCTGACAGATCTGACAGATTTCCATCTTATTTAGCGTATTCAGTGTCTGTCTTACAAGGAAAGGGTCCCAAGGTGTCATTCTCAAAAAATTCAAGTGCATTCCCCTTGAAACACATGAAAACAAAAAAATTAGTGGCGGAAAGCAATTAAAGGGCTGCAAAAAATTATTAAAAATGACAGTTGGCTATTCATCACCTCTCACGCTTCCTGGCGATATCTACAAAAAGTTTTCACTCTCAAACACGCATATACTAGCTCTCTTTATTTCTTTTCTGTTGAATACTAAGCTATGAAAGGAAAAATCTCTGTGCGCGTACCTCTTCATTGTGTTGTTTGAATGATGTCAGTCTAAGACTAGGGGTACAGGATTTTTAAATTCAATCTTAGCCTCTATTGCATTCAAAATATTAATATTCAATTTTTTTACGAGTAATTCAATATAATTCCGCCAGATTTTTATATTTTTGTGCATATTTAAATGAGTAGAATCATTTTTTCAAAACTTTTTGAAGATACAACCTTGGGACCCTTTCCTTGTTAGACAGGTTTCACTGTATATGAATATTTTTAATACAATAACATTCAATATAAGAAGCTAGCTCAAGGATGGGGAGAAAGGGCGGCGTGGATACCTTATCTTTGTTGTCTTGTAAGTAGAACAACAAAGCTGTTCTACATATGCTGAAGTGTTTTACTCTTTTAAATGACCATCGTTCGTTCTTTAGAAATAGAGCCCTTCAGAGAGGTGGCCCTCTAAATAGATGTGAAATGAAATGCAGTGCAAAATTTCTAGACCAAAAAAAGAATGGTCCAAGAGTGGAGATACAAGAGAAGGGTGTCCCCCCCTCCATCGTCACTGAGGAAGTGAATTGATCTAAGGTTATGTGCAAATACATGAATTGACATCATCATCGAGCCTCCAAAGTCTATCTCCACTTATGCCAAGGTGGCTCTTCAGATAGTTTTGCTGTATTTTCCTAACTCAAGATGAATTACGATGAGGTTTAGACAAATTAAAAACATTCTTTACATGTAAAAAACATGTGGCTCAAAGCTTTATTTAATTTTGCTGGGAGAGGGGGGTGGTATAAAATTCTGCTTGTGTAATAATTGAATGGTTCTTTTGGTACCATTGGTGGAATATTGGTTTTCATGCCAAGAAACAGCAATAAAAAAAAATTTCTTGAAACATCAATTTATTAAAACTTTGAACAGTTGAACAAGAAAAATCACAGCAAGAATACATAAATTTGACATTAAACGTCATTAATATCTTCAATTAACAGTTTTTCCCTTCAAAAACAGATTGCATGTGAAATCAGTCTTGCAGACGTATAACTTATTACATCATTTTAGAAATGTTCTTTCTAATAAAATGAAAAAATGCACAGAACAAAACACACTGATTAAATAATACCGGAAGGTTTTTTTTTTAATTGTGTGAATGTATGTCAATAACTTTTTAAAATGTTCAATGATAAGCGTATTTCATTTTCGTTACATAAATCCTAATGATGGCAACCATAGTGTGAACACATAGATGATGCATTTTTGTTTGTATGATTATAGCTCATTCCCCAAAAGGAGCATAATATTTTAGCATTTCATTTTTTAAATTATCAAACTTACTGTTAAAATTACATTCACATAAAAATGACAGTACGTCTTCTATTGCTTAGTATTCAATATGAATCGCAGTGAAGTAATTTACCACAAGTAGAATATTACATCTTGGTATGTTTCACTGCAGTTCAAAGTCAAAGGTGTTAGAAGCCACATATAACTTGATGAAAAGAATACTTCTATGATATTTACATAAAATATATAACACATATATATATATATATGAAAAAAGCACCATTAAAAATATGCATACTTATGAATATTTGATTTCATTTTATCCCGCCCCCATATGGTCCTTTTAGGCGCATACCCTTACCTACACGCAAATGCTGATTAGACCAGAACCTACAATTAAATGCAGCTTCTCAATGGCTACAGACATTCATGTTGAATATTTATCATTTCTAATGTATCATTGTTTTCAAAAAATTATGTATTTGTACATATAGTAATTACTGAATGTATAAATACATACTTTTTAAATATTAAATATGTATTTATACATATATATAAAAATATATCATAATTTGTGAAAACAATATTGCATTAAAACTCATTAATTTGAAAAAAAGCAAGCTCAATTCGTGTTGAATATGCAAGCCTAAATATGACAGCAACCCTATAACAAAAATTATGAATTTTTGTTTGCATGATTATAGTTCATTCAACAACAGCGCACAACAATATTTTGTACTTTTCTTTCAACTTTTCAAATTTGCACACTATGAAAACTACATTCACTCACATAAGAAATGACACTAGGTCTTCTATTGCTTGGTTTTTAATATAAATCACAGTGCAGCGATTTACAGGGTGGTCAGAAAATTTCTTTGTTGGTTTGAAGGACAGCGCAGAAGGCTGTGTGATGAATGAATTGATGTAAAATTTGGGAAATCTTTTTTTTTCAGCATACGCTTGAGATATTTAGCATTTGGCCATTACAATAAGCAACAGCAATGGTTAAGAAATTTAACAAAATAAAATGTAATAACACCCTAATATTTTTGTGGAACAGTAATAAACACTATGAAAACCCTCTTGTTTTCAATGCTTTATTTAGAAACCTTTTTAGGTGTTTCACATGCAGATGCATCTGGACTTGGAGCAAAGTTTTCAACACTGTTGGTAGTTTTTCATGGTTAATTCCGATTCTGCAAAAAATTAGATTTTTGTCATTGCATTTATTCAAAATTTCATAACTGTAGTAGCCGTGTATTGCAATGGTAGAATGCCAGATATCTTGAGTGTATGCTGTAAATCTATTTCCCAAATTTCACATCAATAGATTGATGTGAAATTTGGGAAATAGCCAGAGGCAAATGCAGGAAGAGCCATCAGGCCCGAGTTCCCTCCAACATGATAAAAATATTTTTGTAAACAAACTTTAAATATTGAAAGAAAATACCATTTGAATACCCATGAAAAGAAATACCTTTGCAGGTCAGTAACTTAGAATTTCTCCAGAGGAGAGTTGTACCCCCTCAAAAGTTCAATCCTGAGTATGCTCCCAGATTAGTCTCCCTTCAGACCAGCAAGGAAACTTTTTGACTAACCATGTATAGTAAAAGATCAGAAAGCTGGCTGGAGTTTACTGGATGGAAAAAGTATCAGACACATGATATGATCTATAAAACACGTGCTGTGCATAGCATCTTCAGAGAAAAAGAAAAAATTATAATTTTCAGACTTGAAAATTCAAGCCTACTTAAATGAAAATTATAAGGGTAGTTCAGAAAGAATTATCAAATTTCAAAATTATATATTTTTTTAAATTAACAAATGATAAGTTATGCAAAAAGTTTTAGATCAACAATCGATGTCGTTCACGAAGCTCTTTTAGTGTAATGGGGTCTGGGTGGCAGAAAATCCATTTTCTCTTGTTTGTGTGATGTCAGTTGGTGATTACCATTCAACAAGAATTTTATATATTAAGTATCAAATTATTCTACTGAGGGCTCAGAGTATTCACGAGTGGTATCATTAGTTCAAGGCAATCCATCCATAGAAACAAAAATCTTTGTTAGCAGAAAAAATATTTGTTAGGTATGGCTAAAATCATGAAAACAAATCTCACGAGCCAAGGCATTTGTCATCTGAGGTGTCATTGTATATTTAATTTTCCCGGCGTTTTATTTCTATGCAAACTCAAAATTTCAAAAATTAAGAATTCAATCCAATTATTAAAATTATTAATGTGGTAGAAATCCCGACTACATTTTTGCATTTCTAAATTGAGATCTGCACATCCAAGGACAAGTGCAGGAGGATCACCATAGAAATTAAAGGTGTGGTGATAATGACGTCTATCCAAAAAATTTAAGTGTGCAATCAATTATAAATATTAACATATAGGTTCAAGTATAAAACAGACTTCCATAACTATAAGTTGGAGGTCTGCCAAATCATTTCAAAAATTTTGCTGGGCTTCAGACAGCTATATTAACAGTATCATGGTTCATCATCCTCAGTTAATTGATGTTGTGTGGGACCTTCTTACCAAACTAAATGTCTCGTTAGCAATGTATTTAATTAAAAAAAATAATACCATACCTCAATATCCCTGGGTAAGTTCATGCATTAAGCTGGCCTTGGGTTTAGAAGCGTGGTGAAATGGTGAGACAGAGGGAAAACTCTTCAGAAGGCCCTAGCAGAATTGGATTTTCTGTTAAGTGCAATTTCATTGATTGTTTTTTTCAATGGCATCACCATAAATGGATACAGGCTCCTTGAAGAGGGGGAGGGGATGTCCATCACAGCCCTCTCGCCTATGCCAATAATATAATTTTTTACTGAGGGGGGCCTCCCCTCTATTTTGACTATGGATGTCGAACCCTTTCCCGTTTCAATTATGGATGTCACATAAAGTATTAAATATGATGGAAATCTGTAAGAGGAGATAGACTTAAACGACTTGGGTGGAGGAAGTGCAGTATGATGATGATGTCAGTACGTATGCATACAGAATGGTGAGCTGTGCCCTCGGAAAGCTTTATTGTAATTCTATATTAGAATGACCTTTTTTGTTATTTTACTATGCCTTATATGAAATCGACTGAGTAAAAACTGTAAAGTTGAAATACTACAGAAATCATAAAAGGTACAAAACTTCATTCCATGATGTGGAATTTTATTTTAGAAACTTTCCACTGTTTACATACAACAGATGGGTATGTACTAATATCCCATTTATAGATGAGATCTTATCTAATGCAGTCAGTGGACAATGGAGACGGGGAGGGGGGAAGTGTTTCTCTAAAAGGGAAAAAAACTTCCTTAGGGTCAAAGTTTCCTAAATGTTTTTGTATTACTCTCCTAAAATATTTTTCCTCAGCTCCTTATGTTAATTTTATATATTAGTAAGAAATTTTTCTAACCTATTAATTAATTCCAGAGAGTGTCCCATTTGGGAAAATACCTACCACATTTGGAAACACTGCTTTAGATGAATAATAGAGTAGTTAAAACATTCTAACTAAGAATTCATTCATGTTCAAAAAAAAGAATAAAAAAAAATGTTTAGGGAAAGGTAACAGAGAGAGAGAAAAAAAAGTTATATTGAATAAGTCGCAACTTAATTTTTAGCTCTTGGAGCTCGAATCTAAACTTCTACAACTCTATAAACCACTGCTTAATCTGGAAATCATTGTAATTTACAATTCAATCTAATCATTACATTAACCACATTGTAACCTTAATTTTTACTTACCATTAATTTGGATTTGCTATGGTTGCCGTCTGTCATTATCCAAATGTAATAAAATGTGTGAAAACGTAAAAATATCTGAACAAACAAAATAGTTGAATTAAGTATTAGAAAATAAAGAGCAGCACCACATGAAGTTGGTGGAAGACTGAGAATTTTTTATATTTTATTAGAACCAAATGTTTATCAATAGTCTTGCAAATGGTGTTTTTGAATTATCTGCAAGTACTAGGTGCTTAAAACATGCTATGTTTTTGTGCTGATTTTTATTAACCGGCAGGTAATGTTTCTTAGAAAACAGCAATTGTTTGAATTGAGGAGACATTTTCTCTAATTCTTTATATTAGAGAAAATATTTTCTAATCTTTTTTTTGTGCAAATCTTTTCTAAACATAGTAGATAAGTTATGTATGCATTCACACTTTTAGATATGTCTGCGTCTTGATAATAGTTATCAACATTAACTAATTATCATAAAATTAATTCCTTCACAATATTGATTATACATATTTCCTTAATCCTTTGACTGCGCAAATAGTTGGAAATATACCTTTCTGTATGCGCAAGAAAAAAAATTGTCTAAGGAATTTTCTTCCTAATGTTTCGCCCACATCTGTGGCAGACATCTCAGGTTAAACCAATATAGGTTTTTGTGACAAGCCAGAAAGGCTTTGTGCATCTAGTGTCATCGAGTTGTTCTCTATATAGACTTCAGAGGCTTGATAGGCAGCAGAAGAGCTGCATTGAGTAAATGTCTCGTGCTCTGATTGGCTGTGTGTGGGGTCTGATGGCGATTGGCTATCGAGGACATTTCTTCTCTGGCTCTCATCTGAGGCACATCTCGGCTCTCTGCACCACTGAAGTAACGAAATCCAAGTGGGATTCACCTTCATCGTCTCCTCCTTTTGATTTAAGTTGTAGTGCTTGAATATTTCAATGGCTTCTCTATGAAGGCGAGCTAGTGCACTTCAGACGATATTACCTTGGAATTTTCAAATTTAATTTCGCAACCAGTTTCCCACATATGTTCTGCAATGGCTGAATTTTCCCTTTTCCCCAGGCAGCAGCTTCTCTGTGATATTCCTTTATTCTTGTAGCAGTGCTTCTTTTTGTTTTTCCGATGTATACCATGAAAAGCAGGTTTCTCAGATTTTTTGCAGTACATACTAATTGTGGTAAGTTTCTGGTAGGTTTGAAAATGGGCTTGATGTTGATCTTTACTGAAGCTCTCCCAATTTGACTGGTGATGCTCCAGATGTATAGTAAATAGGCTTTGGCTCTGGGTTCCTGATTTTCTTCATTAATATCATTGTTTGTCATGCGAGGTCATATGACTTTTAATCTCTTTTATCATATAACCTTTAGCTTTGAAGGTCTTATGTAGATGGATAAGTTCTGTGTCCAGATGTTGCGGCTCACAGATGCGGTTAGCTCAATTCACCAGTGTCTTTAGCAGACCTCTCTTCAGTCTCGGATGGTGATTGAAGTTTCTGTGGAGGTACCAGTCTGTATGAGTAGGTTTCCTAAAACCTACTTACCATACTACATCTGCAGGTCACAGATCAAATTGGGAGACTTTTAGAAAAGATTAACATCAACCCATCAGCAACTTATCACAATCGCTATGCTTTGCAAAAAAATCCGAGAAACCTGCTTTGCATGGCAAGTGTTTACTGGGTTCCATGCTTGTGTGGAAAGGAATACATTGTAACGACCAAAAGAAGTATTGCTACAAAAATAAAGGAACACTAGAGAAGCTGTCACCTGGGAAAAAGGGAAAGTTCAGCCATTGCAGAATATATGTGGGAAACGAGTCACAAAATTAAATTTGAAAACATCGAGAAATATTGTCCAAGGTGCACTACCATGCTCATCTTCATAGAGAAGCCATTGAAATATTCAAGCACTACAACATAAATCAAAAGGAGGAGACGATGAAGGAGTATCCCACTTGGGCCCCATTACTCAAACGGTACAGAGAGTCGAGATGTGCCCTGACAAGAGCCAGAGAGGAAATTACCTTGACAGCCAATTGCCATCAGACCCCACATGCAGCCAATGCGGCTCTTCTGTGGCTGATCAAGCCTATAAATCTATATAGAGAACAGCTCAACGACACTACATGCATGAAGCCTTTCTCGCTTGTCGCAGAAACCTATATCCATTTAACCTCAGAAGATGTCTGCAACAAATGTAAGTAAAATGTCAGGAAACAAATGTCCTAGACCATGGCCTAATAGCCTGGAACCGCTTGTAACTCATTGAACACCAGCCATGAAAGCCTTAGACAATGCTTCAAAATTCTCTTTTTTTTCTCCCCATATCGTGAATTATGAGAAAGCAATTCAGCAGGATATTACGTGCTTATCATCTGTTGATGGGAGCAGATTAAAGGTTAAACTAACTCAGGAGAACTATAAACTTTACAACAAAATAATTATTTTTACTATAAACCTAATATTCATTGAAGCACACACTTATATGCATAGAGAGAACATTCTTATATAAACATGAATATAACTGGCATGCTCTTTCTATTGCAAGACATATAACTAGTGCATACACAGAGTGTGCACTATATCATTAGTATACCAGACCAATACAATGGCAATGTAGTACCGTACCGGCCTGATATACTAGCGATATAATGTGCTGCTGGGGGGTTATTATTAGAGTAAATATCAAGATCTTTTGAGCTAAGTTCTAAAATGGTATTCAAACAGTAAGTTTAGAAATAAATATGTATTTGTGTTCGCAATTTTCTAGTTTTTCCCTTTTTGTTCCAGTATCACTTTCAGATGCATTCCAAAATACAGTAGGCTCTCTATAATATAGCTGTGCACTAATTCAGCTGATCCAGTAACCTGGCGTTTTTGAGCAGGTTTCCTGCAAGGGTAGAATTGGAAAATATGTTTCCACACAGAAGTTAATGCTAGTTAGGTGATTATTATCAACTACCCATGGCCCCCACATCGGGGGCTGACAGGGCTCCAGCCCTGGGGCCAGTAGGAAGGTCTTTTCGATTTTTTTCTTTCAGATATGTCCCATAGGAAAATAGACAGGACTCTTTAATATCAGTCATATCATTTTGTACTCGTATGGACGGATATCTTGAACTATGTACCTTCTATTCTCATTGAAATTTTTTTTAATAATACACATGTACAAGTAAATCAAAAAAAAAAATTTTTTTAACAGAAACGAAGAAAAGAACAATGTACAAGGGGGCCCCGCTCTCGGATGGCAGTCATTCTCCTAGGAAGGAAGAAAACACATTGTGATGGTCATGGCTACTGACGTTAAGGACACCAGCAGTTTGTGTGTGTCCTCGGGGCTACGACGCGACCCCTGCTGTTTCAGTTCGTAGAAGGCTATAATGTATTTTTCGGGGGGGGCAGGGGGCCCGCGAAAAATCCGGGCCTGGCACTAGTGTGTGGGGGCCATGCAACTACTTTCCCGTAATCTGGAAATTTCAGTAATCTGGCATACCCCGGTCTGACAGGTGCTGGATTAGTAAGTGAGAGCCTACCGTATTGGTAATATGTGATGAAAATATTTGAGTTCCACAACTAGAAATTTATGGTCATTTCCCTGTATTAAGCAATGTAAGACACTTTCTTTTGTTCTAGCTAGTTTGACTACAACTATAGAGAATATACTCATGATAGTTTTACTTTCTAGTCAAATTGTTGCATTAAAAACTGTTAAGAGCTTCACCAAATTTTTTTTTGTTGATTAATCTTTCTTAAACTGTTTCTCTTACATGAACAAGTTAACTTATCCTAACTTGAGTTAATTCTTTCTCCTATTAGGAAGAATGGAATATAAATTTCCCTGCACTTTTGCAAATATAGAATGAGAGATTGGGAAAAATATTTTTATTCATCTCTGCATTTTTTCCTTCTTTTACATTGAAAATAATAAAGAAAAGTTGTTTGATGAATTCATAAAAAAAGAAGAGACAAAAGAAATATGGTAATGCTTAAGAAAGGTGTTGGTTGATAGCAAAAAAACAATCAAATTCACTCATATTTTTCATCATTCAAATGTATAAATATAGATTCCAGTTTTGGAGATCTATCACTGGGACTTTAAATATACATCATCCAAATTTATAGCTAAAAATCTGTAGTAGGTTAAAATTAAAGAATTATATTTTTTTTAATTATTTGGTATCAAAACTGGTAGACATACTTATTACTTGTGCCAAAACATTACATCACCCTCTAGTGATTTTGTAGCAGTAATGAAGAATGATTTTTTCATAAAACCGAATTTAACATACCATTCTATATCTTATCAACGATAATTAAAATATCACTTTATAGCTATTACAGCTGGTATGATGCCAACTTTTCTACTAGTAATTATCCATTCATTTTATCCAATTCAGTGAGAATAGAAATGGAATACCTCATAAGTACAATACTCTAGCTCTCATATGATATATAGGTGGACAGTTTAAGAAAAAGTCTATAATTAATAATATAAGAAAGTGTGCAAGGTTGAAGGCCTCAGGTACAGTACTGTTATCTCAATATTCATAGGTATGATGTATATGTAACTATTAGAATCACATATATATCCATAGTAAAATTAAAATATTAACACCTTTTTTTTTCAATGCTATGTTTCAATATCTAATATATCTAAGAGAGAGAGAGATGAAATCCCAATCAAACTGTGCAAATATATTAAAAAATCATGCTTTACAACCAGAAAGTGACTCTGAATAAATAATGCTTATATATATGGACACATAGACATATACGTTTCTCTGTCAAAAAAAAGCAGTTTCACATTGTTTTGT
The DNA here is from genome assembly GCF_987345545.1 of Pholcus phalangioides. Classification (NCBI taxonomy): domain Eukaryota; kingdom Metazoa; phylum Arthropoda; class Arachnida; order Araneae; family Pholcidae; genus Pholcus; species Pholcus phalangioides. The sequence goes on along the minus strand of NW_028301604.1, from coordinate 24,675,436 downwards.
TTTTTAAAGATTTTTTTTTTATATATACAAAATATTCTAGCATAATGCTTCATACTATTGCAACAGGACTAAAACCAATAAACGTCGATATAAAAAAGAGCTCTGCAACTTGATTAAAAAAAAGAAAATCACCATTCCAAGACTTGCATAAAACACTGATGAGAAAGAGTGATATATGTCTGGCATTGTAGAAGCTCTGAAAACTAATTTTACTCTTTCAACTCTAATCCTTTATTAAATATATTTCGTAATTATATAGACTAAAGCACCAACCACTGAACAATATTGAAATCATTCAAAATTGCCAGTACATGTACAGCCTGATCCATTTGAATACAAAAAAGCCTTTAAAAATGCACTTAATAGTTAAACAACCACACAGATGCTTATATCAAGAGACTGATTACATGCAGAATTGATCACAAATAGCTATTTTCCTTGTAAGAACAGTAGTACAAAATAGATTCATATACATCTTTAATTATCAATTTATAGAACAACAATAGGGGGTAAACATCAAAAGCAAACACATTGTAAATCCTATTTTACATTGAGGTATGAAAATAGATTTCACAAGAGACAATTGTACGCTATGTTGAGAGTTTGGCAAGTGTTAGGTAAATTCTATTGAGTAAACATGAATTCGATTATGTATATGAATAAACATTAATTACTCCACAAATGGATTCGATGATTAATATAAACTATCAATATGACAAATTGCCTTTCAACATACATTTTCCTATCATAAAATACTGACACTATTACACCCAGAGATCACTGATTTGAGATAATATATATATTTTTAAGTTTATGTCCCTTTTAACCAATCATCTGGCCAATTAATTTCTTCTTTTTCCCTTTTTTTAAAAAGTTTGAAGCTACTAAAATATATTTTCCTGATTGAAACTTTTATGAATACATTGAAACTGACTTCATCATGTTCTTAACTGCATTTTTAAATCATCAACAAAAAATCATAATAGTTGAAATAATTACTAATTAGTTTTCAAAATTTGAAATAATTAGATTAAAAATCGGCATGATGGCATACGCTTTTGTAACCAGATGACTGGTTAATAACTAGAAAAAATGCTGTTAAGATACTTCTTTCTCCAGATGTTATTTGTAAGATACTAAAAACTTTAATTCATTTCTCTCTACTGAACTGAACTATACGTTTTACAGTTATTCACAGACTAATGTGTACCAACACTAATTTCATATGTACAAAATTTTCCAGACTACCTTTTTCATGTAAAAGACACTCAAAGGCAATTGGAAAAAAAAGGTTCATTATAGTGTGGCAAACACAGAAAACTAATGAAAATAATTGAAACCAATATTGTAGCACTTAAATCTTTGAAACAGATAAATTTGTAATACAAATATGTATTTTATTTCACTACATTGTTAAAATTACATAATCTCTCATGAGCAAAACATTTTCCCATTCATATCAATTGTGAGAAATTTTTAAGCATATAAATTATGCATATCTTCACACACACATGACTGAATACTTCATTTGAATTACAATGAATTTTTTATACTTTCGTTTTGCTTTTTATTGCTAATGCAACTGCATTTGGATATCACTTATTGTCTGGGCTTTTTTTTTTCAGCTGGAACACATTTAAGAAACTAGAAAGAGTTCAATAGTCCCCTATGTATATAATATAATAGCGAACACACATATTTTATAAGTGTTACAAAGGTGGGACTCCTCTACCTCCTTTTCAAATTTCCAGTAACAGTTATTGACAATGATGAATCAAAAGTTGAAGGAAAAAGAGCTTCAAAGCCTTGGTATGTTTCAATTTTTTAATGTTATGAGATGAAGAGGGGAGTTCTGGTAAATTTATGTTTAAAAAAAACCAACCATACTTACATAAATAATTATTAAAATCAAACAGAGTGTCTAAATCTTTTGATTTAGGCATCTTCCTACATTTTTCAAAGTGAAATCAGTGAATTCACCATTTAGGTAGCTTGAGGAAAAAATACTATAATACATTATAAATTTTCAATATAAATTATATATATATATATAAATATATATTAAAAAGAGCATTATCATGCGGGTAGCTGACTTTTTTTGAATTGTGATAAACTCAAAAGTTTGCTTCAACAAAAAGTTATTATTCCTCAGAATAATTTAAATACACTGCTTGCATTTTTAAGACTTACCTAGCTGTTGTATAAGCAGATTTTTAATTCAATTTGTATTTAAAGTAATGAAATTGAATTCTAGCAACTTTTTTTACTCTGTTAGGATAACATTATGTTGTTGTAACTATGTATACTTTTGCACGCATGGAACTTGGTAAACACCTGCCATGCAAAGTGGTTCTCTCAGATCTTTTGCAGAGCATAGCGATTGTGCTAAGAGTTTCTCGTGGATTTGAAAATGGGCTTGATGTTGAACTTTTCTAAAACTCTCTCGATTTTATCTCAGTGACCTTTACGATGCATGGTAAATAGGCTCTGGCTTCTGAAAATCAGGAACCGTTAGAGAAATCAGGAAACATTAATTCCTAGCAATGAAACTACAGAGATGCGGTGGATAACTTATCTGAGAGAAACCAAGGATAAATTTGACCCATTGTATATTCATAAAATTACAGTGAAATCTTGATATAACGATATTTTGCGGACAAAGAAAAATAACATAGTAGGGGTATTATAATTAAATTAAGACTTTAACGTTGAATACTGACCACTAGGGCCGCAACTAGATGCTTGATCAGCCGAGTCAAGCACACATTTTGGCGCTCCATTGTAATGTTGAACAAGAGGTTTAAAAGTGAAATTTGCACTTCCCCCACCCAGTTCAGCATAAGAGATCCGCTTGCTTCCCCCCACACCACTTGCAGTCCTGCCGACCATGGACCACCAGAAGCTTCCATACTATAAATTGGTTTACCACACAGCACTTTTGTGTACCACACAAAAAGTAGCTTTACGGCAACTTCATAAACAATTTCGAAAGGTAAATAGTGCAAACGACTAATGTTTATTAAACACGCTCGAAAGAACAAAAACTGTTGAAAAATTTTAAAATATACAGTAGGGTATTTTGAATGAAATATAAAAAAAAATCTTTGTATAGAGAGTGGTTTCAAAATCTATAAAATATCGTTATAGAGGGATTTATCATAGTAAAGGATATTGCTGTATCGATAGTTTAACATTATACTAAGCAATAATAACAAAATATTAAACTATAATACTAAAAATACTATAATACTATACATTATACTAAACAAGATTTAAAAAAATATCATTGTAGAGGTATTTATCATCAAGTGTCAATTGTAGCGAGATTCAATTTTATATGCAAACTCTGTAGTATAAGCAGCATCAGGGATTCGGGGTATTCAACATTTTTTTTCTTCTTGAAAGAGGTTTTAGTTTTTTTTGCTGCAAAATGCACCCTAATTCTGGCGGAAAGGGGTGTGCAAAATTTTTTGGGAGATGGGGTGAGGTGGGGCCCACAAAAAATCCTGGCATGGGGATCACCACTAGCATGTGGGGGGGGACCATGACTTCTTTCCACTAGCTTTTCAAACATTTCAATGTTTTGTCCGCTCATGTCAGCCAAAGTTGCTACACATATTAATGTTTTTTAAGTTTGTTCAAGTTCTATAGTTGAAGTGTTTCTACTTCTTAAGTTAATTAGCTCCTTTTTTGAATGTGTGCTGTGATGTGTGATATTTTATTACCAAGGAACTTGGTGATTTTGTCATAAAGGTTGTGACATTACTTCTGATGAATAAAATGATTTCCGAACTATTTTTAGTCTGGTATTGTCTGAGGACTTCTTTTTCTAAAAAGATTTTACCAGTCCCCAGTTAAAACTAAGGCACTTAAACATGAAACAGCACACAAAAACTATACTGTCCCAAGTTAGGGTATCCGTGTCTAACTTGGGACAAACACATTTTATTTTTCATAGGTACTAAATGTACACCTAAAAATTTCAAATTATCAGTACAGAGAGCTTAGACACCCTTCAGAATGTGGATATTTTTCTTCTTAATTTTAATGTTTAATTGAGGGGTTAATCTTTCAATGCAAAGTTCAAAATCGTCTCAAATATGGGCACTTGACTGTACTATACGCATATATAAGACGCATTAGTATTTCGATTGTGACCTGCTTTCATGATTGCACAGCAGAGGTCAATCTGTTAATCACAATAATACTCAATTGCAGATATACTCAAATACAAGTGTAATATATTTATATAATTGTATATATATAATTTTTTTCTTTTTTTTTATTAAATAATAAAGAGTTCCAAACTCTGCAACAAATAACTGGGTTCGAAGAGATCTTGGCAACAGGATAAGTCCGGCAGCAGAGTTCTGTTGTTCATTCATCCCTTTATTCAGTATGGCTAATCTGACACTGAAACTTGAAGGTATAATCCTATGAATGAGATAACACTGAATGTGTTTTAACAAGGTCAATCTAATTCTGATTTTAGATGGGCTAGATTGGCATTGCAAAGTCTGACTTAAATATTTTTTGGAAATCACTGTTGGTCATGATTTAATAAATCATGCTCAACCAGTGAATATCTCTCTCTACTTCAACTGGTCCATTAAAGCAATGAATAAAAAAATTGAGGACCATATTGCTATGCTTAAAAATTTTAGCATGAAAAAATCAAACGTCATCCTTCACACAACTGAGAATGCAAAATATTTCAATGTGACTTTTACTTTAGTTGTTGATGTTATCCCCCTTAGCATCACTTCTTTCATTACTTCTTATTTGTGGAAAAAATAGCTGGGCAGCTGGCCATCTGCAGAGGTGGTCACAGAATGTAGATGGTTTTTTGTATTATGCTTATGGGGGCCAATCGTTTGTTATACTGGAAATTTGGGTCTTGAAGGGGGGTTGACAGTCAAAATACAGATGGCTGTCAATAGAGGTTTCACTATGATTTTACATTACGCAAGCTGAATATTTCATTCTTAACATTGCTGGTGAGAGTTCAAAATGAAAACAGCAGATCTTTTTCTAATAGTGATAAAAAAACATTGTTGATTAGTTCAAACTTTCGATATAACATTGCAATAAACCACATTTGTTTTAATCTTATGCTATTGATAACTTCAATCAAACTCTGTTAATAGGCATAAAAAAACCACACATAATAGAAGAAATGAATGTCTGTATACACCTTTTGAAATTGTATTGAATGAATGTTTATATTGATATGAGCATGTAAAGACCACAAAGTTTTTTTCCCATAACACTATAGAAAAAGTTGAAACAAACATTTGAATAAGAGAATCTGCTATAATTTATACGTGAAATAACTTTTTTTTAGGATATCTTTTTAAAGAAAGATATTTTAAATCTCATTAATTCATTAATTATATAATAACAACAAAAACTGATTTCTTTAGTTGCGCTGTGCACCTTCTATTTTACACTTTATGAGAGAGAGCATTGGATGTCTATATTAATGAATCTACTCACTTTTCATAGATATTCACAAATAAAAGACCAGCAAGCAATATTGATAACATATAAGGCTTTGTATTCACATATTTGATAAACACTTATGATGAATGATCTAACATGTAAACATTGATTTCTTTCCTGATCTATTTTAGTGCTTAACTGACTAAAATAATTGCAGATTTAAAAAAAAGAAAAAAAACTATTCATACATTCTCAAGTGAAGAATAAATTCTAATTTCTTCCATCAGCTTCATTTATGAACATTTTAGGGTATCTGGTAAGTTATATAAAATCACCAAAAAACCTCTACAACAAAACATTCCAGATCAAAGCTACACTAATTTTTTGAAAATGATCTATATAAATTACTTCTTGACCAAATGCACTTATAGAAGTGGTATGAACTAAAAGCGCTACATTATATATGTAAAAGAGTAAACCAGCCAATACCTATTGTGATAAAAGTACTTGCATTTTGCATAGTTCAACTGCTGAGTGAGCTTTTGCATAGTTAATTGCAAAGGCTTACTTTCTTAATTCGTTGATGTATTGAACAGCTCAGAATATTTTTTTAATTACAATGAATAATTGTACACCCAATATTTTGAGTATAAAACAAAAATCATTATGCAAAAGGTGGAAAAAGTTTAAATAAAGCTTTTAAAAAAATACAGAACAATAGTATTGCAATTGAATATTTACACATGCAAAAAAGACTTGTAACTATACGAGCACATTTTATATATGTACATTTCACTTTGGATGAATTCAGGTAGTTTGCATATAACAGTGAACATAGCTATATCACTAGTTCCTCACATCCAATCCTTTGGATGCGATGTAATGCACACTGTAGGAATCATAAGCTCACAAGTAAAATGTTTCAACACCATAACTGTGTATAAATGGGCATCAACTAACATTATTTGTACTATCTAACAATCACACTATAAAATGGACAGACTAGAAACAGCATTTAAAAGAATGCTGCATATGCAACTTTGTGCATATATACAAATGTATGTTTTATATATTTATGTACACACACATATCTGGCATCAACATGCAAACATATGACATCAGTTGATTATTAAATCACTAATTGTGATACTAATATGATTCTACACACAAATATTTCAGATACTGGACAAAACAAACTTGCCAATTTTTATGTAAAGCACATCAAAAAGCTCAATAATGTAATATGGTGTCCCAGGTTTAAAATTGAAGCAATATTTACAGTATAATGGATTTTGCACATGTGTTCAATAAATAGCCAACTGCAGCAAATAAATGTAGAAGTAGAACAAAATATGGTGCCTGAAATATTTTTTAACAGCACTTAACTGCAAGCAAGTCTTGATAAAAACAAAATTTAACTCACATAAAGTTGTTTTTTTTTTGTGTCAAAATAGGAAATTTTATGATTTTAAATTAATTCTATGAAACTTGAACTGGATGAAACAACTACTAAACAAGATTTTATGATTAAAAATGTATTTCAATACAGTTTCTAATTTTTTCATACACATAAACTGTATCTACCCTCTTTTACATTAATTTAATTCTAGAATGCTAAACAATTCTGAATGAAGATGAATTTAAATTGCATGTTCAATGTGAAGAAATAATACTTATGGAAAGCAATATGGAAGTGAGATAAGCCAAAATTAGAATGCTTTCAACTTTAATGCCAAAATAATGATCATGTGATCTCCTATTTGAAATATAATATCTCCTATGATAATTGTTTTACATGCTATATTTTTTATCTCAATTTTCTTCAAAGATAGGATTTAAAATCCTTTGTGCTACATAAACCTCACACTTTATTAACAGACCTACACTTGGAACATTTTTCTTCATTTTTTATGATCATGAATAACCTTAAAATTAAGAAATATGTTGATTTGAAAAAAACATCTGAATGATATATCAACAAGAACGACGATATCTCTACATAAGCTTAATGCATAAGAAACCCATCGAGTGATTCTGTCACTAAAAAACCACCATTAACAGTTATCCGTGTGTCAAATCAAATGCAATTCTTTTAAGGGTTTAATTTCTAGTAAAACAAAAATTTTTGCATGCAAACAATATCTTTAATACAGAATTGTTTGTTTAATTACTTTTTTTTTTAATTTTACTGGAGTTTATTTGGTATTTACACTTTTCATATGACAAAAAAAAAATTTGCATCAATTTTTGTTTTAAAATCATCACCCAGCATAGTAAAGATAACAGTAATAGGGAATCTTATTTTCCATTAGAAAATGAAATACTATAGATACTTGCTTGCAGAGTAGATAAATGAAATATGATAAACATGTGCAAAACATGTGCAGAAATGAAACAAAAATATATATATTCCCCAAAGCATAAAAATTTATTTGAGTATACATAATAAGGGAATATTGCAGTGAGAAAATATTATGGTCAAATAACTACATGGTCCCATCAGTTGAAGAAACAAATATATATATATGCTTAAAAATATTTATTGCATTTTAAAATTCATGACTGGCATATTATAAGAATACACCTTGATAACAAGAACTCCTTTTTCAAGACAGGTTTCTTCAAATGTTGTTTGCCAGGAAAGGAAGGTGTCGTTGCTGAAGACATAATTGAAAAAATATTATAAGAGAGATACTGTGTAACATTGCTTAAGGCATACCTTTTTTTTGGTTTTATGTAGAATATGAACCTATATGTGTTATTGCACCAAAACCACGTTTTAAAGCAACACTTATTTTTTTGATATTGAATTTTATATGATTTGCATGATTCTACAGCAAAAGTCATTCTATCTTGTTCTAATTAGCATTTTTTCCTATTTTATTTTTGAGTTTTAAAACTTGGTGTTTAGGCACGATGTCATCGATAGACACAATTTATACTTGTTTCAAACAAACGAAATCAAGAATCACATTAATTCTACAAATATATACATTTAGATGGATCAGAAGGAAGGGAAGTACAAATTCAAGATTGTCAAAAAGAAAATAAAAAATAAATAAAAATTACCAGTAGCTTTTGCAAACTCACTTTACAAACTTATAAAGCAATGGTTTTTATATTGTGTCATAAACTGAAACAAGCTTCACATGGAACTATATAAATGCAAACTGTGAAGCATATGACTAGAAGTTTTGATAGTATTTTGAATTTATTATTATTTATATACAGTCAAGCCTAAATATAACAAAATTGCATAGGACCTTGAAAACTATTTATTATACTCAATTAATGATGAAAATTGAAGTTTAATGAAAAGAATCTACTAGTACTCAACCAGACATGCACTTCATCCATATTCCTCTGTGGAACTTCTAATCAGATAGGTCAAGGTGGACCAGATGATTTTACTGCGTTGTCCACCCCTTTTAAAAAGTATTTGTTAACATTTTAGTTTTCAATGCCAGTGTAATCATTTTGCCTGAGTGGCGAAAAGTGGTAAGATGTTCATTTTCCATGATGAAGGTTACCATCAAGGTCCACGGGTTCGAATCCATTGCATCCACCTATCTTCTATAGGTGGTGTTGGTTTGGGGCCCCATAAAGCATGGGCATGCTACAACCGCACCTGTCACATACCCCTAAAGGCGGTTCAGGTATAGGCCATTTTTTCCAGCATGGCAAAGGTCTTTTTCGATCACCTGCTTATATCTCTTTGTTGAGACAGAGAGGCGGGCCATGATCTAGTAAGGAGGAGGTACGGGCCATTTAATTGTCAATTCTTTCAAAATTTAAACCATCATGCTGTGTGTGTGTGAAATAGGTAATCTGAAATCTAATAATTACAGTATGCATTTTAGAACTTTTTACCTATCATTTCAAATAAATTGTATGTACATTGGATTTGTTACGTCCTCCAAAATTTAAATTGAAAACCATCACAACAGAATAATATTGTGGGCTATTTCAGTACACTGTAAAATTGAATGCAATCAATAAATACATTTCTAATTGCTAATTTATCATTGTTACGTACTTGTCTATCTATGAGGGAGGAAAAACCCAATTTTAGTAGTACCAGAATATATTTTGAGGTACTCAAGGCCTCTCAAGAGTATCATGAGACATTTTCAAAGAGGTCTATGTGGCAGGACTTACCAACTTACAGTTTACATATGTCTTGGAAATTTTTGTACCCGATCTAATAATAACAAGACCCTCTTATGCACCTGAGACCCCCAAGCCATGCCCTGGTGGGCCATGCATAAGGATGGCACTGAAGTCAGGGTTGGAAATAGAGGGGGGCAGGGACAACTGCCCTGGGCTGCAAAATTTAGGAGGTGTCAGCTTTAGGTGGGGAAAATTATTGATTTAATTTTGATATTTAATATATACGGGGTGATTATAAAAAAAAATATCCCAACATATGGGCCCCTAACTATCATACCATTCACAGAAACTGAATGAAATTTTGGCATAAGGTATTTTGAGGTATGCGCTCAAGAATGATATGGAAAACAACAGTGTCACTCTAACAGTTACGGTTACAGTGAGAAAATTTTGAAAATATCAAATGGCAACACCAAGTTTTTTGTATTGGAATGAGATCTCCATACTGAAAAACACTAAATAGCATTGGAATGGCACCTGTAGCACGAAAATCCCCGGAGCTAGGCAAGGAAAAAGTAAAAAGGACTTTGGCATGCACCAGAGCATTAATGTTCATTTCATTCGTCACACCGTTTTTTTTGGCTGAGATCCCAGCCTGATTAGTCCTCCACAAGGTCATGTGGAAAATTTGTGAAACACAATAAAATGCTTTATTTTATGATGCTTCTCTGTCCTTATTGGTTGTCCTCCCTTTTAGCCTATCTACCGCCGGTGATTTTCATGCTACAGTTGCCGTTCGAACGCTATTTAGGGTTTTTCACAATGGAGATCACATTCCAATACAAAAAACTTGGTGTTGCCATTTGATATTTTCGAAATTTTCTCACTGTAACCGTAACTGTTAGAGTGACACTGTTGTTTTCCATATCATTCTTGAGCGCATACCTCAAAATACCTTATGCCAAAATTTCATTCAGTTTCTGTGAATGGTATGATAGTTAGGGGCCCATATGTCGGGATAGTTTTTTTATAATCACCCTGTATATTAATTATTATTATTTTTACTATTTTTTTTATTTTTTATTTTATAATCAAAATTATGATAATAAAGGTTATAAAATTATTGAATTTTAAAGTTATGGGTTTATCTCCTGCTGAAAGTACCCCATAACCCTTTAAGAATGCGGGTGAAATCCTTATTATTCATGTTTTCAAAAATTTCACGGTCTTAAAGGGTTATACTAGTCGTTCTCAACGTGTGTGTCACAGCTTTCTGGGGTGTCGCAGCACGTTGGTTTATTGATGTGCGCTCATTCAAGACTTTGAAGTGATCCTTTTTAAACTATTCTAGGGAGTCTAGGATAAATACAAGGGAGCCGTGGGTAGAAAAAGTTTAAGAAATGCCGCCCTACAACCACAAAACTATGTGTTATGTGGGGGGGAGGGGGAGAAGCATGTGAACTAACAGATATGTAAAAAATGGGTCGGGAGGCTTAAAAGGTTAATAAATGCACTGCTATACAAAAGGGTGCCTTTATCAGACATGGAGACCAGTGGAAAATAATTTTGGGTCTCCTTAGTAATGATTTTATATATTTTTGGGGGGGGGGGGAATCGGGAATTCAAAGATTCATGCATTATCACAGAATATGTATACAGGAATACTGAAAAAAATACAGACACATTTAAACCAGTAAATTAACATAAAAATTAATTAAAATTTTGAATTGGTGAAAATTTCAAATTAACAAAAGAAAAAATCACAGGATTTTAAATTCAGAATTAATGGAAAAAACACGGAATCAATTGAAATTCAGAATTGATGAAAGAAAAAAATCTCGGAATTGATGAAAATTCAGAATTAATGAGAGAAAAAACATCCTATAATTGATGTAAATTCAAAATGAATTTAAAAAATCCCAAAATTCATGAAATTCAAAATTAATAAGGAGAAAACTATAATTGATGGAAATTCCAGAATTGATGAGAATACATGAATCAAATGAGTTGAAGCTCTGACACTTTGTTTCCTACAAAAAAATATGCAGTTGATCCCGCTTATAACGTTCCCGCTTAGTAAGACTTATTTTCGTGGTCTCAACCCTAACTAATTCTCATTAAGATTTCCTGTTTACAGCATTTTCCCACCTACAACATTTTTTCATGATGGTTTTTTCGAAATGTTATAAGCGGGATCGATTGTATATATACTTGATGCATGAAAGTATTTTTTCGCTTCTATTACAGTAAGTGCGGAAGCTCCTAAATCATGGGTCCCAGTGCAACTGCACCTGCACCTATAAGCGGGACCAACCTTCTGATTTTTTTTCTCACCACCCTCCTTCTCTCCCCACTAAGCACACCCATAGAATCTCATGCTGTATCTGTAGCTTCTACCTTCCCCATGGTTTTTCCATTGACCACTTTGAGAGACACTGTTGTTCAGTATTTTATTTGTTGGCTGATAAAAATTTGAAAAGAGGCCCCTCTGAGCAGAAAAACTTTCCACTTCCATGGACTGTCTAAACATATATTTTTTTGCCATTTCTATTTCGCCAGTATGGAGTTGCTGTGCAGCCATACCTATTTCTCCCCATTAATGGCGACTGTTTCTAAAATAAAAATTTAAGTTTGATTCTTAATCACATAATTATAAAAAGAAATTTTGTAGATCTTTGCCAAAAACTGCTTTGTCTAATATTGGCATATTTGAAAATGTGCTATAACTGCTTTGTCTAATATTGACATATTTGAAAATATGTTATAACTGCTTTGTTTTAACATTGCTTTGATATTACAGGTTCATGGTAATGGAAAAAAAATTATTTCAAACGATTACTACTACATTGTTTGTGTTCTAAATTAATTTTCTTTTTTCTTTAAATAGATGAGCTTGACTGTACATACTGAATGAACAAAAAAATTAACAAATAATTATATTCAATACTGTATTAATATGCAAAGGAGCGCTTTCACATCAAAATACAGTACAAGAAACAGATGGCTGACAAAGTAAGATCAGCTGGAAGAAAAAAAAGACCAATATAGAAAGAGAAACAATCACATGAAAATAATCACATGTAAAAAGGTAGAAACAAAAATGTGTTTAGTTTAATGAAATCACAGATGCCAAAAATATAAGAAATTCCTAACTGTCAATCACGAAATACAGTAAAAGTCTGATATAATGAGTACAGCTTATAACAAGAATATCACTTTTATGAGTTAGTTGTAATACCATCAATGAGCTAATGTTAAAGATACAAAATTATAAGGTTATAGTGAAATGCAAAATGAGGAAGCATTTATTCTCTATAACATCAATAAAAACTCTCAAGAAACTCTTGTGTTGCTCCATTTTTTCTTTTTGCACCAGCTATACAAAGGATTGCTCACTAGATTTTGACCCCGAATGATTATTCATAAACATTTCTCTGAGGAACCATTAAGAAAGGATGGACAGAAAAGTGAAATTCTTTCACCTTTCCTGCTATTCACATGCATTCCTAATTTACACATATAGCTGCTGATGCTTAAGCTTCAACTTCATATGATTCAGCCTTTTGTTACAACCAGTGACTGACAGACAATAGTCATATTTCACTATCATGGCCTATGAGTCCAGAATTTAACGAAAGAGAGATGGATGGAAATTGAGAAGTTTAACTATTTGGATGATTGGTACGAAAACAGGAAAGGCATTTTCTATGTAAAAACGTTTTAAAGAACAAGAATCTGCAAGCTTTGTAGCAGTTCCAAATTGGTATTCTAATCAAAATTGCTAATATTAGAACATTATGATACAACAGATGCTTAAAATGCAGGTAAAGCTGGAATTTTATGTAATTTATTGTTAGTCATAGCAAAAAAAAAAAACCTAATTTGCTTATAACCAGAAGTCTACTATAACAACTTTTCCTGCTTTTTTAAACTCTCATTATAACAGACTTTTACTTTATTTCAGATTTCTATAACAAGCTGCGTGAACATGTTTCAGGACTATACAAAGAACAGCTTATAACTATGAGAAACAGGGCAGGTAATATCTGGAAATGGGTATGAGCTGAAAATTTACCATGTCTACTGTTCAGTCAATTTTCTCATAATCCAATGAAGAATAATCATTGCTTATACATATACAATATGATGTAAATAGGATTTGGCATTCAATACCCTTGTAGTGTTCTAATGCTAATTGCAAGGCACCATAAAATTTGACTCCAGTTAATAAATACCCATAGCAGCTGAAGTTTGAATGACCAGCAACACCTCAACTGGTATGACAAGTTAAATTTTCAGAATTTATGTTGGATTCTAACCATGAGTTTTACATGATATTATGTATGGCAAAAAAAAAATCACGATTGGGGGGAAATGAATAATTCTTTGCCCATCCAAGGTATGTTTTTATCATATGATTTGGGGAAAATGTACGAAATTTAGAATAGAAATCTGTGCTTCAATGATTAATTTTCACAAAAATTTCCCATTCATCTGTCAATAGACAATATAAAAGAAGGTTTAAAGGATACTTACTGCAGGGGTAAAAAATTATTGCAAAGCTTTTCCTAGACAATGTAAATATAATAAAGAAACATAAATTTGCAAAAAAAAAAAAAAAAAATCAACATTTTAATGTCATAACTGTACAAAGTTATTTTAAAAACTCTGTTATTTTCTGCAGAAATTTTGAGTTACATTCATCATTTAACAAATGAATGTATGGCTAATATACAAGGTGACTGTAATAAACTTGGTCAATTCAGAGAACTGAAACTAAAACCTTTCATTGGATTTACATCAGAATTGTTATAAGATACACCAGGGTAAGTGAAACTGCTAATTTCAGAAGTATGAATTTAACCTAGCATCTACATTGGAGAATTCAACAAAATTTTTAGCAAATATAGAAATAAGTTTGTTTAAAATCATGCTTTTTTCAGAATAAAATTATTAGATTTAAAATTAATTTTCATCCATGTTCCCATTTTAAGATAGGTTTTATTTTTTGTTGGCCATGGGCTTCACTTGCCTCAATGAGTGAGGGTACAGCTAATTCATCCATAAAATGATGATCATAAATGGAAGTTTAAACAGAGGCAAAATATTCATTGCAACTATAAAAAGCCTAAACTTTTTAAAACTCTTGAAATACAAAGCTAATTAACAATCTCAGTTTGTAGAAAACGAACAATGCAAAAATTCCTCCCTCCCCTAAACATTAGCTGTGACTGTATGAAACAAATAAGAAGGGAAATGTGAATTTTTGCAGTCTCTTAAACTTGGGAGTAGAGATGTTAGGAGAGAATATTATCCTGGATGTGTACAAATCAGAGAATAATTGGGAACATATATTTTTTTAATAATGGAAACAAATCAATAATTTCATTTATATTATGAAGTATATAATTCAGCTCTCATTTCCTGAGATATTTAAAACGAAACAATTTTTGACATAATCACCTCATAATGACAAATTTTAATTCGAGAATATTCTCAGCACATTCTGTCATCATGGAGAGGTTTCAGTTAGTTCATTAAAGTTATGAAAATTTTGAAAGATTGTAAAAAAACTTTAAAATGAGATAAATTTTTAGAAATAAGTACAAAACAAAAAATAAAATCACAAGAGCAAAAAAGAAAGGATTGGCAAAGAAAGCTATTCTTATACAATCACCTTCATTCTAAGAAGATACAAAGCTGTTATCTTCTTCAATGAACATACACTCAGATTCTGTACCACTTGTATTTCTTTGAAAGTTGTTCATTTCAGTCATGTTAGTTTCATGTTCTTACTTTAAAAGATGAAATTTGTGTGAGCTACAAAATTTGTAATTTTTCACTTTTCTACTGACAATAAATTCATTCCTGCTATATACAGGGCTCCCACTCAAGAAAATTAGAAAAAGTAGGATGGGGGAGGGTAACCCCTTAGACAACAAAATCATAGCATAATAAAAATAAAATTCCTCTAAAAAACTTTTATTATTTTTATTTTATTTTTTAAATTTAAAGTAATTTTTTTTTCATAGCACTATTTCACAGTATCATGTAAGATTGACTCTCGAGCCAACGCAAAATGACAGAAATGACTTGATTACAAAAACAATTTTTGGCTAAAACAGGGTACTAGCAACCACAGATAATTCTTTTCTGTCTCTCCTCACAATATAAATTACATTCTTTTTGGAGTCTTCCACAGTCCAATATGTCAACTCTCTTCAACAATGCACAGCAAATTATGAAGACATGTAAGTTTAAGAATGATGCTCTTTCAAGACCACTTCCAAAAGCACAGTGCAAAATGTGTATAAACAAGGTCTGATGTAAATAAGTCAAGGTGAACTGGATGGTTTTACTGCGCTGTACATCCTTTTCTTAAAGGAATTTGTTTACATTTTATTGCTCAATGTCAGTGTAATCGTTTTTGTCAAATGAAGCCCTTTCATTTCTAGCTCTTTGCTGTGCATTGTAAATATTGTTTATGCCTCTGCATTCCTTAAAAACACAGAAGACAATTGAATGCTATTGGGTAGCATCAGAATCACAGACCTAGAATAGGCCTATGTACCCAATTGATTTGTTATGCAAACTTGTTTCACCTATACACAAAATGTGCACCATAATTTTAAATGATGAAAGTTACTGTCCAAGACCATAGAGAAGTAAATACAAAATTATTTTTCCCCCATCCAGACAGAAGTTTTTAATGACTACTCTATTTGTTGAACCCTCAAGCTACAAAAAATTAATAAACCAAATCGTCCCCATACAACCCCCCAAATAACCTGAAAAACAATACAATCTCTGCTGTGGCAGAATAATTAATTGCAGTCTATAACATTTGTAATATTTGGCAATGTATTGATGATTCCCTCCTCAATTAAAACCAATTACATAAATTTTGTTGATAGGATTTGGTAGAAAAGTAGGACAAAAACTAGAATGTGTAGGACAAAAGTAGGACATTTTACCAAAAAGTAGGAAAGGAAGGACAAGTGGGAGCCCCTGTATATGTCATAAAGTACGGAAACTTCTTGCTGTTGTAGGAATTTTAGAAGGTGACTTTTGTCAAACTCATTTCAGTGCATGTTCCTTTCTACCATGTGAAAGCACTAATGTTTCATACAGATTATAACATGTCTTTTCAAGAAAGTCTTCTTTTTCTTGATATTCAGGCAGTTCTGAAAAAATTCCCTCCAATGGCATATCATCTATAGGTTCCAAGTGGTGAACGGATTCTGATCCATCCTCAACTATGCTTAAATCCACACCATAGAAAATTTAGGATCACAAATATCGGGAGCATAATGGATAGGTTTTAGCATCATAGCTTTTCTTTCTCTTATATACAGCTTTAAGCATGATTCTCTCTTCATTTTTGAGGAGTGAGATGGAAGATTTTACAAGCTTTTGTTGTGTGACGTTTTATGAGGGAGAAACCTCCCCCAACCGGGGGAAGGGGGGTGTGAAGGATTATGCAAGGACCTGGACTGTGATGGAAGAAAAAGAAAAGAGACGAGAGAAAACGGACAGTTGGTGTCGGGATCTGCCAGGGGAGCGGACGTAGAAAAAAAAGAGAGGCCACTGAAAATGGCGGAAAAGGAAAGGTGATAGTTAATGAAATTGTTGTAAAATGTGTTGGTGATTTTTTGCACACACAAGTTTTTTTGTATTGTGTTGTCAAAATTATTATAATCTCAGAAAGAAAAGTACAGTGCGAGGGTATAATAAAATTGAGTAATTTCTTTTGTTGAAGTAAGGGTTTCGCTGATGAACAACAGTGAAACTTTACATGTTGATTTCAGGAAAAAAAACTGAGACAACCATACTGATTGCCAGATTGGCATTTTATCATAGACATAGAATTTAACCATACATGCACCACGTACACAGTTCTTGGTGGAATTTCTAATGAATTGGTACATGCCAGAAGTGCATGTGTGGCCCCTAATGCATTTATGTTGTCAGAGTTGTGCTGTTTTGCGTTCTTGCTGGTGCTGCCATCTATTTTCCATATTTTGAAGCGAATGAGGTAAAATATAAGGTTTCCGGTACCTTATCACATTACGAGTGGGTATTTTCATGAGTGGCAAGAAACTTCCTTCTTTCCACTCATTGGGTGTATCTCTTGAGTGCATTAAAAATCTCGAAATGACAAAATATCTGTGTTGTTGAATGTGATGAAAGAGTTATTAAAGATGGCAATAATATATCTTTCATAAGAAAGCCTTTATTTGAATTTTTCTTGAATGAGTACACATAATTATGATGAATATTTTTTTAAATTAATTATTTAGAAGTCTTTGACTGAATATGATTTTGGTGTCATTTGCTGATTTTTTTTTCACATCCTGTTTTCAGAATGAAAAATGTCTAGCTGACACACTTTCAAAAACTAATGTAATGAGAAATACATTCAAAAATATTCAATAAAATTTTGCACAATTTATGCATGTGCTGTGAAATTTTATGACCTTTCAAACTGATTAATTTTAAAAAGTTTTAAATTATTTAAAATTTGTGTGAAAAATGACAAAAACAAATGACCTCTTCTTACAAGACTTTGCTAATTCAATTAAAAGAGTACCAAACTTTAAATGGAATATATTTTAAATTTATAGGTGGTGGTTTTTAGAATCTATAAATTAAGCTTTGAATCACAAAAACAGATTATGTTGAGAATATTTTTTGTGTAAAAAGTGCTCTGTTGAGGTAAGAAGGAGATGTTTAAAAAAAAGCATCATAAAATCCCCATGACATGAACTTTCACCTACACAAACATAGAATGAAAGGGTAAATAACAAATTCATCAAGCGAAGATAGAGTTACTATGCAAACTTTGATTAGAAATCTTAGAAGTAAAAGTTACCATAAACTTATAGCATTTCCCATCCTGCCACCTAACGATAAGATACTAAATGCCCTTATTTTCATTTTTCAATAAAGCCACAAATAATGAATCTAAATTTTCTTTACCCCTCATGCATTATATGAAATGTGTTGCCAAGCACAGAGATAGCACACTAAGTTATGAAGACCATGCTCCTGTTATTCAACTTGTCACGTGGGAGCTTCAAAGAAGAAGACATCCAAGCAATTGCATGAGCAGTCTATCTAATCCTTGTCTATGCATTTCACACATATTTTTAGATATTCAAGTTAAATTCTTAAAATGAAGTTACTTATTATTGTAGCCTTTCCAGAGAATATTCTCCTCAATCAGAAGTATTCTCTTCAATGAGAATATTCTCCAAATGATTATTACTAAGAATTTTACATCTCTACTTAGGAGGTAATAAAAATGTCAGAACTTTATTGCCTGCAATGATACTTTAGTCTTCTAAGTTAGGTTACTAAAGAGTAGATGTAGTAGCAATTCCCCTTTTCAAAATTATGCTTCCAGATGAGTCTTAACCAGTGCTGTGTTAATGCATGGGCTACCCGGGCACCTCAAGAGAAGAGGGGCCTCACAAAAACGGGAATCAGTTGAAATTTTCGAAAATTGGCCAGGCAGGGCCTCAGAAAAATTGCTCGACCCGGGGGCCCATGATACCCTTAAGATGGCCCTGGGGTCTTAACTTCTTTTAGTTGCCCAATGGACATCTTTACAGATGGACATGGACAATGGACATCTATACATGAGTTAGACCACATTGTTACTGAAATATATAAGCACAAAAGAAAAATTCCATCAGGTACTGTTCCCAGAAGCTAATTGAATTTTTCAAAATCATATTGGGTTCCACTTATCTTGAATTCCCATTTACCCTGGTGTACCTTATCTGATAGGGAGCACTTAAAAAAAAACACTGCAAAAGGAATACAAAAAAAAAAGACTTAACATTTATCAATTAAGATTTCAAATGTAGGCCAAAAAAAACACAGAACTAAAAAATTACTAGCAATCTTTTCATCCAGTACAGAACCGTGTAATGAATGTTGTTCAATGTGTCCCCCCACCATGCATTTCTAAAATTTGATGCCTCACATAGACCATTTTCATGCAAAACGGAATATCCTTACCTGTGGGATGATCCATGAATGTTTTTGATGTTATCGTTTCACAAATGAGTGCATTATGTATGTTTCCTAATCCTTGCCTAGCTGGATCAAGCAAAGAATAATATGGCCACTTTGCTTTTGTTTGAGTGTAAAGGAAGGCAGGAAACCAAGCTCAGTTGACGTAAATGGGGTTTTCCATTCTGTAGAAATTTTAATGATGTTAATGAATTTTTGTAACTTTGAGGTTACAGCTGGCACAATGCCAGCCATAGTGGAGCATGCTATTTCAGAGGGTAACCCTGCAATTCAGT
The DNA here is from genome assembly GCF_987345545.1 of Pholcus phalangioides. Taxonomy (NCBI): domain Eukaryota; kingdom Metazoa; phylum Arthropoda; class Arachnida; order Araneae; family Pholcidae; genus Pholcus; species Pholcus phalangioides. The sequence continues at coordinate 24,655,568 of NW_028301604.1, read as the reverse complement.
TCAATCAAACATATGTCCTTTTGACTATGAATCATCTCTGTCATGCCTGTTTGAATCTAAAAACTATAGAAATCCATGAACATCCTTGAAATTTCAACAAAAAGAAAGAAGCCCTTCAAACTCCTCTCCACACATCCTCCATACCACTTGATCAAAAGAAACTTCAACCTGATTGGTTCATAGCCAGACAAGAGCGTAATATAACTCACACCTGGCTTCTTCTCAAATACTAGCAGAACTCCAGCTCTGGTCTCAGTCATCTCTAAACAGTCACGATGATGATACAGACTCTGCTCCTGTATCCATTGAGGATGTCTGCCACAGATGGGAATGAAAAAATTTTGGTTATAACTTCTAAAGTTATAACCAAAGAATCTTTAATACAACTGACCGACTACTTAGCCATGGTTCTTTTGCAATTTTGGGTTCAACTACATTGGTCGTTCAGTTGTATTATCTAACCCAAAAGGTAATTCATTTCTACAAATAATCTTTGTTATAACAATTATACCCACCAGAATCTTCAAACCTTGACACTGGTCTTGAAAGCCTACAAAAAGCAACAGTACTCCACGAGCCAAGCTGTTGAGGTGCAATGATTTTTTGCAATATTCTGAATATACATTCATGTTCTGTGTATAAAAAGTTTTAATAAGCCATTTGGAAGCTCATATTTAAGGAGTGCCAACAGGTTTCACTAAGAAAATGTATCTTTCAAATACTAGTAAAGAAATTGCTTTAAATAATAAAGAAAAAAAAAATTATTCCAAAGATATAGAGGTGTTGCATGCTATAGCAAAGGTGTATTAAAAATTAAAATATAAACCCTAAAATTTTTGGCTTCAATACAAGTAACAGCAAGTTTTGATGATTTTCATTCTTTTCATCAATATGTCTTAATGTTCCTTAGATTTCTTTTCAAGTTTGTTTTCATTGAAATACTTTGAAAAAAGTATCTTTAATTTTATGCCACAACTTACAAAAAATGAGATCAAGTATGCCATCAAAATGTTGATTTCTCTGCAAAAACAAGTAAATTAATTTGTTACATGGTAATTTTGCCATTATTGATCAACCAATTATGTGCTTTTTATTATGAATTTTGATCATTACGCTCTGTAGCAGTACTGAAAAAAAAAATATATATATATATATTGGCCTCTTTTTGTGCTGTCAACTAGTGATGCTTAAGGTGATTCTATGAATGGAACGAAATTGTTTTTTTTTATTCATCTTAATCATCTTTTTGCACCTCTTCCTTTTCTCTACAGGACTGGAAAATGGAATAGCACCGTAAACAAAAAAAGACTTAAAAACCTTGAAATTAACTTATAAACATGAAATAATATATTTTTGTTACATAAACAGATACCAGATTTAGGGACTTTCCGTAGAGGCTAAAATACATTCTATCAAGGGAGGGAAACATAGTGTTTCTGAAAGTAGCATATATCTTTTCAGCACCAACAATGTACTTTCAATACAATTTCTTCAGTGCCTATCTATATATGTGATTAGCAATTATTGCATGAATGGAATGGCTATTTACATTGCGTTAACCCTATAAGTGGCATTGACAAGATATATACTGCCTCCTTTTGAAAGACTCTTATTTAGTATTGACAAGCCCAGATACTTTGTAAAGTTGATTTCTCAATGAAACACTAGCACCTGCTGAAAATTGGAAGAAAGAACACTTCATTAAAAAAGATATTGCATTTTCAAGGGAGGTTTAGTTATTTCTGCTGTGCCTCTTGAAGGGTTAAACTTATCACATAGCTCATTATTATTGAATAGACACTAAAGTAAAATTCTAAACAAATCCTTTCAAAAGGAAAAAAAAATCAGAAATATGGTTGGAAAATAAGGAGGCAATATAAGAAGGTACTAATATAAAATAAAAAAAATAACCAAATAAATTAATCTTTCATATGGTTTTGCACTAACAAACGATGATGAAAAAAAAAACTCATCCAGCAAAAAAATGCATATCAACAGCTAAAGATTACTTTCAAGATGTAAAAAATCAAACACCAATGTAAATTTAGATTACTGACTGCAAAAAAAATTGAAATAATGCCTCTCAATGCAGAAAGAACCTGATTGACTTCGACTAGTTGTACCATTTTTTTAAGTTTCATACAAAAATTTCAAAGCTAAAAAACTAAATTTTTTAAAATTTAAATTTCATTTGAAATTAAATTTCTGGGCAGGATATACATGTTGATGGCAGGATGACCATATGTATTTGATATAAGTTATAAGCTGAAAGGATGAAATGAAAAATAAATGAAAAAGAATTTCTTCCAAAAATATAACACGACAGAATAAATGCTAATTTGCAGGTTCAATGAAATTGTACTTACAGGGAAAACATTGCGTAAATCCAGTACAATGAATGAAAAAGAATTCATTCCAGAACTGTAATACGAGAGAATAAATGCTAATATACAGGTTCAATTTGAAACTGCACCCACTGGAAAAAGGTTGTATATGCAGTACAATCTCAAACTGGGTGCACTGTTTATACAGTGAAACACACACACCTATATAACAATACTCAAAAGACTGGAGAAATGTCTCATTATAAGAAGTTATGGTTATAGATGGAATATACTAACTCAATGAAAAATGTATTGGAACCAGAGAGTAATATTGTTATACAGGTGACTATCATTATAGAGGGTATCATTATATAGTATTTTCACTGTATATCATTCAAATGAAAACAGCAAAACAAATTATTATAAAACTATAATGAATATACGAATCATTTCAATACAATTCGAAAGTTTGAATTTCAATACAATTCGAAAGTTTGAATTTCAATACAATTCGAAAGTTTGAATTTCAATACAATTCGAAAGTTTGAATTTCAATACAATTCGAAAGTTTGAATTTCAATACAATTCGAAAGTTTGAATTTCAATACAATTCGAAAGTTTGAATTTCAATACAATTCGAAAGTTTGAATTTCAATACAATTCGAAAGTTTGAATTACCATACATTTTGTAAGCATGATATGCTGACTGTTTTGAAAAATGAAGTATAAGTTTACTTCTATTACAGAGAAAAAGCATTTAATTCTCAAGTCACTGTACTAACCCACATATATTATCAAAGTTTGGACTGAATCAAAGCAGTCATTTGAAAGAAGAAAAACATAAAAAGCATATTTTGTGTTTGTGCGTGTGGCAATGAGGGAAACAGCATAAATTCTGATAGCTACAGATGTCATAAAATATACATGTTCAAATGTGCATATACCTTACATATAACAATAATTCAAGGCACTCTTTATACTGAAACAATATACTCTCACCAAAAGTCAGAATATAAAAGAAGAATCAATAAACAAGATTACTATAGATTAGCATTTCCCAACCTATGATCCATGGTCTAGAGGCAGTCTGCAAAGATGGGACAGGTGGACTGCAGGCAAACTTGAGAATATAATTCTAATTAAATGAAAATTATTCTGTTGTATACAACTGATATTAGTAATATCCAAGTTCAAACAAAAAAATTAGACACTGATACTATATATTACAGGTCTGTTAAATTGCTTCAAACATTTTACTGGTCCTTAAGCACAGAGAAAGGTTGAGAAATGCTCAAAAAGATTAAATCACCATAAGAGCAAGGCTCTATGCAAGTTGAATAAGCTTGCAAAAATGTAGAAAAGTTTTTGAATTTTCCAACACTTGCTATAATGAAGAGCAGAGTTTTGTGCGTTAATAGGAGAAACCAAATTTAACACTACCAGGTTAATTAAATATAGAAAAAACACATTCAAAATTTATTCATAAAAAAGTATAAATTACATATCGAGAATGATATTTTTGATTGACATACATTTTATTAAATGATTGGTTGAAGTGTGACACCTAAAGATAAATAACAAAAAAAAAGACTTCAATTGTACATTGCCAGAAGGAAAAAAATTAAGTAGCCACAAAATATTCTTTAAGGAAACAAAACTTCTGTTTAGCACTGCAATCGTATGTTTTCATAACAGTCACAACAAGATTGAAAACTGAAAATCCAGTTTGACTATATGGACAATAAAAGTTTCTACTATATGACAAGTGAGGCATACCAATTGTTGAATTAAATTTTTTTCTTTTTCCTATCACAAAAAAATTGCATTTCCAACACAAATAAATAATGAAAAATAATGATTATTTTTTTATAGTAGTAAAGTAGGAGATATTTTTTCAAAAATTTGAATAAAAATACACTATTAGAAATTAAAAATGCAAAATCTTGAACGTGTTGGGCTATACGTTTGAAAATTTTACCAGGGATAGTAAACCATATGATGAGAAAATAATCACAAAATCAAAAAGAGAAATATCCTTTATATCATGTTTTACACAGAGGGCTCATTCCATAATAAATCAACCAAAAACATTGAAAGTCAGTTGCATGACAGACTCTTATATTCTTCAAATTCGTTACATGTACAGGTGTTGTCAAAGCACGAAAATACAAAATACCCAAATTTTCAATGAACTGCTCCACGCATTTGTGGAGAGCAACATGAATTGAAATTTAGTGACAAAAATAAAACCATTAAAAAAAATGGCTTTGTTTTCTCGTAAGATTTAAATTCATGTAGCTCTCCACAAATACACAAAGCAGGTCAGTGAAAATTTCGGTATTTTCATACCTCAACAGCACCTATACGTGTGCTAAATCTGAGTCTGTCATATGAAAGTGACCTTTTTTGATCGATTTTGATCGATAAGCCCTTCCTTTTTGATTTTGTGATTGTTTTCTCATCTACATATTTACTATCTCTGGTAAAAATCGAAAGTATGCCACAACAGGTTCAAGATTTGGCATTTTTAATTTCCAATATTGTAGTTCAGAAGATTCGCCTTCAAAGATCATGAGCTTAATGCAGATTAAGTAAAAATAATAATTTAAATCCATATGATCTGAGTTGCTTTAGATGCAAAAAATAAGGCAACAAATAATGAACAGGAAGCACTTGCTCTATGATGATCTAATGTCTCACAACATAATTAGACAAACAAATTAGACATAATTGGATATTTAAAAAAACAAATTCCAGACAAACAAAAACACCCCACACATTTATGAATACATATATACATGTACACACAAATCTAAAATGGAATGTATAATACTAATTATAAAAGGAATCAAAATAGCAGCATACTTTCAAATAGTATGGTTCAATTAAGGAAAACATTCCGATTTCTAAGGCATTAAAGAGATTCTACATCTTCTACAATGTCTTTGCAAACATTATACATTCTTTCATAAAATATTATGATACCTCTAAAAGATAAATGTATGAGAAGTGAATTATTTTTTTATAAATTTTCAAAGCAAGAAAATAAAGAGGAAAAATTCACACTTTCACATTAATAAACAACAAAAAATATTACATCTCCAGCAAAACTGAAATAACTGAAGAAATCCAACATAACAGATTAGTGTTCATTGTGCTTAAGTTAAGATTATCAGAAATAAGATTGAATTGTGTGATATTGTGGTTGATATGTTTTGCAGCACATTTTGCCAATAAATATTTATGAACACTTTACAAGGCTCAGCAAGTAAGATAGAAAAATTCACAGACGCTTCAGGTCATTAGCAATGCACAAATCAACAATTTGTTTGATTTGCCTTAACAAGACCTATCTTTTAATATCATGAACTCTATCTGTGGCGAATTTTGGAGATGCAATTTTCAACTTTTCGAGTTTGCAGCCAGTTAAATCGTAGACTCAACTTTGAAGATGATTTCATTTCAAAAATAATGTAATAAATCTAACGGGAAAAAAAAAGCAAATAGATAATCTTATTGTGTTACAGAACATTTTGTAAGGAAACATTCTGGAACACAATTAGATTGCAGATCGGCACTCACATCATTTTCACCTCAATGTCAGGCTTGAAATGGTGTGTTAGCTGAGCAACTTGAGGAGAATGGTCAAATAATCTTGACAGGAAACTTATGATTAAATTTTTTTTCTTTTGAAATGACACTCATTGAGTGCTGAAGTTTATGCCAGGATAGTTGAACGTCAGAGTTGAACAAATTTCAAAGAATTCCCATGTCCAGTCGGACATGTAGTCAAGAAAAATACATGCCCGATCAAAATTTTTACATGCCTGGGCATGTCAGACAATAGCTTTGTCCAGCCCTGTTGAACATAGATTTCTACAGCTTTTATTTCACAGCCACATTATCTCATAAAACATTTAGAGCATTTATAAAATAACCAGAATTCAAACGAATTAAAATTTCCTTTTTAAAATTTACATATATTTTGATACAAATGAAGGGTATCAAAATTATAAAATAATTTTTTGTGTTCATTAAAATTCAAAATATACAATGATATTTTTCTTGGTAAAATACATTCTTGTAAGGATATCAATCAATCAAAAAAAATATTTTTTTTTGTTTAATAATCTGATATTTCAATGCAGCTGAGAAGATGACTTACCTATTTTTTGACTATGATATAAAAAAAACAAAATTTACATTACAAACAAAATTTTGGTTGAAAATATACAAAAAAATCTTGAAATATATATTCATGAAACTTGATCAATTGTCAATATTATTGTATTAAAAAAACACTAAATTTACTATGCAAGCTATTGTTCTAACTACATGCTCTATAAAAATAATGAATAATTTGTAAAGTATGTCTGTTCTAAAGCAGACTTGAAATCCCATGATCTGAAAGAATCTCCAATCAATACAGCAATGTAAAATTGGTATCAGGTGAATAAACATGCATAACATGGTATAGAGAAATACATATATCTAAAATGCTAAGACAACTTCAGCGTTTTATGTATGTCTGAGAATATTCAACAACAACAGCTACAACCAGTGCAGTGTACAAAGTATTTATATAAAATCTAGGTAAAAACACCAAGTCATCCATTCGATATGCTTTATATATATACATATGTGTATGAATTTTATAGAATGTAGCTTATCTCTAATGTCACTGTTTGACAACTGACTGCTTTGGTAATACTTCAACATGAAGCACTAGTAAAAACATTTATTTATGAAAAACCAAAGGGACAATTGACTCTAAAAATGGAGTGCAATATGAAAGTTTTACTAGAATAATTGGGTACAAAAACACACTGGAAGCAAATGTAAATCACATCAAAACTTTACTATTTGAAGAAGATTTAGTGATAGTCTTAACAAAAATTATCACAACAAACATGGAAAGCATTTTAGGAGGCAACCTGATCTACTAGATCAGAATATGTGTTTTGTGCATCAGCATTGACATAATGGTGGCAATGCAACTGTTGATTGCCAGAATTTGTCATAACTCCATTTGATGTTGTACAGATAAAACAGTGAGAATTAATTTCCCCAGAGTTTCCATTGTTAACATGTTCACAAAGACATCTGCAATAATATGAAGACATACAGGTTTGTTTCTCATGAACAACAGAATCAGAAAAATTTATATTCATTAGCTCTGAATTAGATGTGAATGATCTGATGTTTGTAATAGCAGAATCAACATCGAGTAATAATGTGGCAGTTAAGGCACACCACATAGCAGTTCTAGCTTGGCGACAAGCTTTAGTAAGTTCTACAATACTTGCTGAAAGTGCCCAAATATCTGAATATAAAGAAAGAAAAATTGACCATTATACAAGAGCACTTCTTTTATACAGGCTGCTTATAATTAAAGTTCCTGTATACCCTTTGAGTAGTTTTTCTTGAAAATTACTCATCTGAATACAGCCAAATTTTCAGGATATCTTAATGAAATCATGGGAGAAAGATTTATGTAATAAAAAAAGTTCAATTTTTGACTACCAGGTGAATAAGTGGCTCTTTTTTATTGAATTTTCCTTTTTTCCCATGAACCATATAGCATGAAAAAAAGAAAACTCAATACAAAAGTGCCACTTTTTCACCCATTGGTTGAAAATTGAACTTTTTTTAATTTTATTTCATAAATCTCTCCTATGGTCTCACAAAGATAGCCTAAAAATTTGGCTGTATTCATAAAAGCAGTTTTTGAGAAAAACTACTCAAGAGTACAGGAACTTCAATTATAATCACCCTGTATTTAACTGATGCTATCTCACTCATTATGAAATTCTACATGCATTTATATTATTTGAAAGAAAACACAACACCCAGAAAAATGTGATTCATAATAAGATGAGGTAACATGGAAGATAGAAAGAAATGTTCACTATAAATCAGTGAATGATCCAAGTGCAATGATACTAATGGGAAAGATTCTAAGACCTAAGAGAACTATGTTGAAATTGGATATAGATTTAGTTACCTTTAAACAACAATGAAAAACAAATATATTGGAAAGAAAGTAACTACCCCTGGAACTATGGGAAATTTATCTTTGAATATCTTCTATGCATAAAAAAATAACATATGTCCTGATTGCCGAACCGAAACAGCTGAAGCTACAAATATGAAATTTGGTCAGTAGTTTTATTTTTTATGTAGAGACTCGCTAAGAAGGGATTTTTCAAAATTCAATCCCTAAAAGGATCATATAGGGGAATTTTTAGATTATAAAATCCACGCAAGTGAAGTCACTGGTAACCACATTTGGACAAAATTTAATGTTTTTTTAGTAATATAGATTTTTAGCTCATGCCACTTATATTCATTTTCTTGTGAAAACTTCTTGTAAATTAACTATTTGACTGAAATGGTTCATCTCCAAAAAGTTGGCATAAAAAGTACTTTAAAGGCTCATATTTCAATAAACATATGAAACATACGCATTTGCTGCCTACAAATACATCTCATTGAGACAAATCCAATGAGACTATCAGCGCACAAATTTGCTCAAAAAGTATCAGTGTTAACCAATGAAGTTAGGGAGGCATGGCTTGGTGCACATATGTAAGTAATCCTAGTGCGCATGCTTGAATTTTTTTCTGCCGGCAGACAGTGATGAGTGAGGAAGTGTGAGTGAGTGCTGTCACATTTTCATTTTGTCTAACGGAAATCATAAAGCATGACATGCTACATAGATTCTTCAAACACTGTTATGGTCAAGTATGAACAGAGTGTATATAATTAAAGTTCCTCAGAATGAAACGATGAACCTCTCAGCTAATTGTACGAAGTACAGATGACACTGTATCCAGTCATCTGTACTTCATACAAAGTTCCTTGGTTCTGAGCTGTCTACAGCTTGACTACCATTACCTACCTATAAAAAAATTATGACACTTTTTAGGAACAGTTCAATCAAGAGAATGGGAAGAATTTTTTTCAAAAAGCACCATTGAACACTGAAAATCTCTACGTAATATTTTTGAAAGTCAGATAATCTTTTGCTTAAATACCCTGCCATTAAGCATGAGCAGTTTGGTTGAATGCTTGCAAAAAATTAGCATGTGTATGCCATTTTCACAGAAAATACTCTTTAATAGTGAATGTTGGAACCTATTTTTTTTTTTTTTTTGTGCACTCAACTTCTTTTCCATCTCTTCATTAAGGCATTTCAAAGTCTTGTAGCTTTCTAATGAATAAATTACTGCATTAGAGAGCTCACAGAACAGGTTAAATTTATTTATGTACAAAGTTATTTGAACTTTGAATAAGCATGTTGCTTCATGCATGGATACACAATGTTCTATAGAATGCTAATATCCCAACCTAGGAGTAGTTAATGATTCGTCAATCACAGATGGAATCCTTTCTCTGGCCATGCAAAAAAGGACAAAAACATGGTATAATAAATTGATGCTAGGAAAGAAAATAAACATCACGTATTTGTAAAAAGTTTTTTATTACCTTTATCTTCCTGAATTTTGCTGTTTGAAGAACGATGACGATTGACTGCATTTATTATTTCATCCCTTCTTCGTGCTTGAACATTTTGTATCGCTTCTATCCAGTTTTCCATTGTTAGATGAATATTCTCATGAACTACACCAATCTTCAATTGTTCCATTTTACCAAGTAATGTAACGACCTGCAACATTTGTATATTTTGGTAGTGTTCCTTTAAATATTTATACATGTTGATAAATTGAGTTTTGAGTGGGAATTAATATCATGTGTTCGATTATTGACAAAGAAATATGCATTATATTTCAAACAGCAATCTAACATTATAAGTTGAAAGAAATATTTACCAAATAAAATCCACACACCATTACATTGCTTGATCGCTTTTGGACATGTTTTTGATTAGAGATGTAAAATTCTTAAAAATATTCTCAGGAAGGACTACTATTATAAATAACTTGAGAATATTCTCCAGTTATTTATAGGGCCTAATAGTACTTCTAGAGAAGATTCTCAAGAATAGTTATAATAATGTATATTGTAATAAATATTCTTTATAAATAACTTGAGAATATTCTCATGGAGGATAATAATGGAGAGAATATTCTCATAATATAATATATACTATATAATACTGGGGAAAATTTTCTCATGGAGGATAATACTGAAGAATATTTTCTGGAAGGCGACTATTATTTGAATAACTTGAGAATATTCTTGAAGTTAAAATAAGTACCTTCACCTTATTGTTACTTGGTAGGGAATTTCTCCAAAATTAACAAATAATATACATGTTTATAATATGCTACACGTTTATGAATAATTAATATTTATATATATAATAACAAGTATAATGGTAAATTAATTATATTTACATTTGTGAAAAAGGAAAGCTGTATTTTGTTATTTTTCTGCAAACAAAAGTAACTATATAAAAAATATCCCCATTCTCAGAGGATACAGAACTGTTCAAAATGGGTATTCACATTAATTATTCATAATAGCTTGAAATTAAATAGAGTAAAGAGAGATAGGAGCAGTCTGCTCATTTATTTATTTAGCCTATTTGTTGTAGCAGTTATAATATCCCTCTAACAGAGGTTCTATTCAATAAATGGTAACAGTTACCATGCCTTTCGTTTCCAAGGCTGTTACAAACTTCGGGAAATCTGCACAAAATAATCTCTTCACATATACACAGGCCATAATTCATGTTATACTATTTAGCGTCAGAGCAATGGGCAAAGTTGCCTAGGCTTTTCCTTCTTGGGACGCCAATGAGTGATGGTGATGTGCATGACTTACACCACTTTTGCATGTAATGAAATTTAATTTTTATCACTCTCGTTGAAAGAAATTATAAAGCAATAAGGCTTAAATAAAATTAGTTTTTATAGTGTTTCTCATTATAAGTATACTTTTATTTTTTAAACCAGCATCATAAAGAAGAAAAAGTAATCAATCATTCTTTCTTTTGAGGTTGTCTGGAGGCTATTTCTGTGATTGGTTTTTCTTCACTCTTGGATCATCATTACAGTTAAGCGGTCCAACGTCTCATCCATTTTTCTGGAAGTTTTTCAAGTAATAAAGAAGAGGTGATGGACAGGGGGTATAAAAGAATGCAAGTCCATCATGTCCTTTTTTTGGCTTCAGTAACAGGCCTTGTTGTGGTGTACAATGGTTGTTGCTTGATTTGTGCAAAAGATTATGCATATCTTTTGGCAGGTGGCAGTCGGAGTGTGGGAAACTGCTCTAGATCATTGAGTGTATGTTTATAATACATAACATATGGGCTGTCCTGTCTGAATTGCATCCAACTTATCTTGAGCCACTATACTATTTTACCACACACCCACTTCGGTCATGTATCACCATACGGAACTTTTCAACCAGTGGAGTTGGGTGGGAAATGAAGGTGTCATCTATTGGTGGTCACCCCAGGCTCGGTAGGTAAAGAACTTGTTTCTGATGTTATTGTGCAGTTTTTAACTTATGGATCTTGACGGTAACCTTCATAATGGAAGACGAGCATCTTACCACTGTGCGCCGCTCAGGCGACGGAGCCACTATACTGGCATACCTTCTTCACCAATTTTTTTCCCTATAACATCTTTTTTCCAACTGTTCCGTTGATTTGAAGTCTTGCTGGGACATTACTTGCACATGGAACTTATTCTTCTTCTGAGCAGAGGGGCTAGTTTCATACCAATCCGGAGATACATAATGCACTTTATTTCTGATGGCAGTTTCAATGTTTCAGAAGTCTGAATCGTTCCTCATAAAACTCTGGCCGGATACAAAATATTTGAGATCAACTACCGTAATAGCATTATTTGGGTCCATGATAATTTTCATATGTTAACGATAATTTGAAATTATGAGTTTGCCTAGTGCAACTGTCACTGATTGCCACTAGGTCAATATGCTTTATGAAACAAGACGTTACTTCCTGGTACCTCCTTGAAGCAATTGTCTCATCCCACATGTAGATCCAAGTTTTACCCCATGCCAACGTGCGCCTCATTCACTCCCCTGCTTGTGATATGACTTACATAATTTTTGCACAAAACGTTTTCACTATTTCATTTTCTACTAATAAACTTTCGCTGCAATATGGCAATAACCAATTGAACTAGAGTGAAACCCCCTGTTCACAAAACAGATTGAAGGTAAAGCTACCCCACACATATGGTGTTAGTCAGGATTTCATAACCAACCACTCTTGCACTTAACAGCTCAATTGATTAAAGTGACTTAAAGTCTCTTTAGATACTTCATCCCAAGCTTTTTCCATGTAGTAAATAGCATCCTTTAATAAAAGAGCAAAAAAGTAATTTTTTTTTTCAAGCAGTCGATTACATAGCGAATGGCATGCTTACAATAATATCGGGGTTGGTAAAAAAAAACCCGATTTTTCTCAAAAACCAGTTTTTTGTTTAAATAGCATTCACATTAAAAACAAAATTTCTGAAAAATCATTAAAACTTTTAATAATTAATAAATATGTTGAATGTAATTAATAGTATTCTCATATTAATTAACCCATAAATATTTCTTACACTTTAACAACCACCAACTTTTGCAATTTAATTATTTTATAGCTTAACTCAAGGAATTATTTTGTTTGAAAATTCTTAATATTATATTAAAATAATAATGTGTTATTCTTATATATTATTAACAAATTATTTACCATACAAAAAAGATACTTCCTCCAGTACTTTTAATATGCTGAATAAGAAGTTATTTTGGTTATTTTGCAAAAACTGTGGAAAAAAAACTAGGTAAATGCAATGGGTTTAATGAAGCATAATTGATGCACATTAATTAGCAATAATTTACAATATACAGAGTGATTATATATATAACTGAAGTTTTGATTTCAAAAGAACCACTGGTCAGAATGATTTGAAAATTTCCATAAATATTCCTGAAGCAATGGAATTTTGCACGGCGAAGGGGGGGGGGCAAAATGATAACTTAATTAGCATTGCACAATTTCATAATTCATAGAAACATCGCAAAAATGAAGTGATCAAACAGACAACTGCAACTTACACAAGAAATGTTAAATATGTTGTCTACTGTGTTCTGGCTATGAGATAGAAGCGCAAAAATTCTTGTTCAACAACAGATTAGATTATATCATGTAGAGATGTTAAATTCTCGAGAATATTCTCATCTAGGAGAACATTCAAGGATATTCTCTGGAAGGACTACTATTACAAATAACTTGAGAAAATTCTTATTACTCTCAATAACAATATTCTTGTTATTTATAATAGTCCTTCTAGAGAAAATTCTCAAGAATATTTATAACAATGTATATTATAATAAATATTCTTTATAAATAACTTCAAAATATTCTCATAGAGGAGAATACTGGAGAATATTGGCATGGAGGATAATACTGGAGAATATTGGCATGGAGGATAATACTGGAGAATATTGGCATGGAGGATAATACTGGAGAATATTCACATGGAGGATAATACTGGAGAATATTCTCTCTGGAAGGCAACTATTATTTAAATAATGAGAATATTCTTATTGTTCTCAATAAGAATATTCATATTATTCTTCAGTTAATTTTATAGATGTAAAATTCCCTATAATAATCTTTTGAAAGATTCTCGAGAATATTCTTGAAGTTACAATAAATAACTTGACCTTATTTCTAATTCGTAATGAAGGTCTCCATAATTAAAAAATAATATATATGTTTATAATATGCTACATTTTTATGAATAAAAAATATATATAATAGCAAATAATGATAAATTAATTATATTTACATTTGTGAAAGAGGAAGCTATATCTTGTTACTTTCCTACAAAAAAAGTAACTATACAAAAAGTATCCCCATTTTCAGAGGATACAGAACTGTTCAAAACGGGTATTCAGATTAATTATTTACAATAGCTTGAAATTGAATAGAGTAAAGAAAAAGCAATGTGCAGACAAATGATAAGAAAAACTTTGGATTCTTGGCATGTTTGTATATAACAAATTATCTAACCTGGTACTTGGCAACTGCAGAAGGTATGCCATGAGAGGCAATTCTTTTAAAACTACCCAAATGCCCAGAAAAATAAGACTTTCTGGAGAGATGAATGTTATAGGAACTCTGCAGAAAACATTGGTGCTGTTATGTGGTGGAAAGGAATGTGCATTGGAATGAGTTTGACAGAAGTTGCATTTTCTAAAATTGCTGCAAGAGCTTTCAGAACCTCATACATACAGCATAAAAGAATTGTCAGTATAAAGAAGAGGAAAATTAAAGTTTGCAGCTAACAATATTAAACTTTTAACCTTTATATACGACATTGTGAAAAGTAAAATAAGGAGAATTATAATGAATTGAAATAAAAGTATAAATGTAATGATAATGAATAGTTATGTAAATTATTTGGTAAGTCATTTTAGTTTTAAAATTAAATACAAAAAAAACAAAAAAAAAATGTTCTTGAAACGATTAGTTCAAAACAAATTATCTAGTCCGATCTGGTACTTTAAAGTACTGCCAGGATATAAAGGGTTAAAGCAAGAGAATAAAAACAACATGGATGAATTAAACAACTTGCAAAGAAATACGAGTGGTAAAAAATTTTAGTGCATGTTCATTGAGTTTATTGAAGAAAATGACACATTTCTCTATCTTCTTTAGAATGAATGGTTCTCTTTAAATCATTTCGTTTTTATTCATTTTTGCTTTGAACTTACTACTAAAAATTTATTTAATTTTAAAAGAAATTTTTAATTTTTAAAGGTTTCCAAAATGTTCATAACAAAAGCTTTGGAAACCTCTCACTGTGACAGAGACTATTTTCAAACTAAAACTTGTCATTATGAGGTGATTACGCCAAAAAAAAATTACTCTCAATGTTTCAGGTAATGAAACTGAATTATATTTCATAATATAAACCAAATTAGTAATTTTTTTAAATTATTTAAAAGAAAAAAAAGAATATCCTCAATTATTCTCCAATTTTTACATCCAGGAGAATATTCTCGTTCTCCAGAGAATATTCTCACGTCTCACATCTCTATTTCTGACCAATACTTAATGCATGTTTGCTGAAATTTTCATCACTCAATCAAAGCTTCGGCAAGAGAACTTTAATGAGAGCTCTAGACGTGAGCCTTTTTAGTTAGATATACAGGGTGCATAGGAAACAGAGTGTATGGCATATCACTGGCGAACCATTGATCCTAGAGCCATACTTCCAATTAGAAAAAGTATCCAAATAATGTGTAGTACTCAGATATGCCATTTATGTTGCAAGGGCTTGTATAGTTATTAAACTAAAAAAAATAAACTTTTTATACCATCCCCGTGTGGTTGCGTTTCTCTGTATTTCCGGATGCCAACTAAAAAAATTCCATGTTTCTAAGTGCAATATTCACAAAGATATTCAAATTTGAAAAACAGGGAAATTAGAAAAAACAGCATTAAATGCAAGAGAAATGATTTTCTCCTGCTTAATACTGTTTTTTCCAATTTTCCCCCATTTTTCAAATTTGAATATCTCGGTAAATAAAATTGCACTTAGAAACATGAATTTTTTTCAGTTGCCATCAAAAAAGATAGGGCAACAACTTTTTTAGTTGGATTTTTTGGGTTTTTGGGCACACAGGGACAGTATGAATAGTTATTTTTGTTATTTTGATAACTAAACAACCCCTTGCAACATGAATGATATATCTTAGTACTACAGATTATTTGGGCACTTTTTTATTGGAAGTATGTTTCTATGATCAACAGTTTGCCAGTAAAATGCCATACGCCCTGTTACCTATGCCCCCCCCCCCCATACATACTATATTGCCATTGACATCCAGATACCCCTAAAAGGAAAATAGGATGCCCATACATCATTAATGCGGGTAGTGATCCTATAAAAATACATGTAGGTCTAAGGGCTCAGTAGTAAATGCATACTAGCAACAGTTATCAAAACAGGCACACAATGTGAGCTAAGTTAGTCTGGAAGGGGCAAAATTATTGGCGTCCACCATGGCCTCCCACAAGGGTGTTGCTGACAGGGCACTGTCAATGTTTATGCTGCTATCTATCTTCCAAATTAAAAGTGGCTAACATACACTCAAAACATCCTTATTTTTTTTACTAAAGTTACAACAACAATGCTGACGATAATTGTAAAAATTCAACATTAGTTTTGAACTTTTATGTTGAAATATTTTTATTACACAGTTGAGAACTTGATTTTTTTTCTCTGAAGTACACAATCAATTATAGATTGACAGTAATAAAACTCACACTATTGATTGCTGATGTTTTAAAATGCTAAATCGATGGAGTCCCCCTCAAAATATTCAGCCATGGGTCACCACTGGTAAGTTCTGTGTATCCTGTGAAACAGTGATGATGAAGGCTCGTCAAATTTGTTTATAATGGACAGTGGTGAGTTGGCTGAGCATATGATATTTAATAAAAAGACATTTTCGAACCAAAAGGAACAGTCATCAGTGGTAGAGGTGATGATCTGAGAGTCAATGTCACTAGAATAGAGGACATTAAAATTCCTGGAAAGAATAATGGAAGAGTTATGAAAAACATCACACTCTCAGGAGTCTTGTATGTGCCAAAGCTAGAAATAAACTTATAATCCTTGGAAAGAACTGAAGGAGGAGGAATCTGTGAAAAGCTTGGTGATAACAAGGCCACCATATCTGGAGGAAACTGTGGCAATGCCCTCATCATTACCAAAAAGCAAGATTGACTATATGTGATTGAGGAAGTAAATACCCATACAGTATACAACTCAAAGACTGTGAACAAAAAATTGCTCTATAATAGACTGGGTCACTCGTATTACAGCTCACTGAAACCAACCAAGTTTGTGTTGAAACTCAATGAGAGAGAGGTGTGTTTTGTGTGCATGGCCGCACATTTTAGTTTGAACAACCCACGGTTCACTTACGAGTTGAATGGTATTACTATACCGGATGCAACTAGTCACCAATTTTGGTATTCTCATTGATGAGCAGCTTAAATTTTCGGAACATTGTTCAACGGTGGTAAAAAAAAAACAAATAGGACACTTGGCTTCATTCTCAAAAAGGTCTCTTCGCATTCTCCTATAGTCATTCTTCAGCTTTTCAGAGGCTTAGGTCGTTCTAGACTGGAGTATGCCATGATGTTTTGCCAGGGGTGGTCTTAGGGCAGTGCAACCGGTGCAATTGCACCAGGTGCCAAATGATAAGGGGCATCGAACCACATTAGATATACATTATTAGAAAAATATCTTTAAGGTATGTGTTTAAAAAAATAACTATAAAATATATCTGAAAAATGACCCAGATGAGAAAAAAAAATTGAAGGTTTGAGTGTATATAATATTATGATTATTTTTTGAAAAGAAAAGAATCGATGGGCAGTGCATCTATATATATACAGTACATAGCGATTTTGGTCACATAAAAATACACACATTCTCTTGCGCTCTTATCGTTTTGTTTACCATTGCAGGAGATTTTGAGAAGACACAACCTTCTTTCTCTTTTGTTGTGCTGTAAAAAAAAAAAAAAAATGGTGGAGAAATCTCCCTCAGTAACCCGATTTTTCTGTTAATGAGAGCAAGAGTGTTTTCCTGTGTTGTGGGAAGTATTATAAAACCTGAAGGTGTTTTTTTATGCGGGAAAGATTTAGAGCCAGAGGCTTTCATGCCTCTTTTTGCCAACTTGTATTAAAAACCCAGAATCGAATCACCAACACAGTACAGTATTTCAAAAAAAAAAAAAAAAAAATTAAAATTAAAAAAATATTGAATAAATATTTTAAAAAAAAATGAACTAAAACTTATGATTTGCTGACAATTTTAAATAGGGATCCTGCATTTAGGCCTCATTCTTATCTGTAATCCAAAGAGAAACAAAAATGTGTTCTCTCTCGCATGAGAAAACTCATGCACTTTGGCACCCCAGATCACTGGTCTGTCTCCCGATTCGCCAGACTTTCCTAGTAGTGCAACCAGGGGACTGGGTGTGCTCTAGAAGGGCGTCAAATCCGAAGTGAAAGGGTGGAAAAAAATTAGGAAAAATTACTTGTGCTCGCTGTAGGAGGGGTGCCAAGTCTGTGGTAGAAAGGGCGAAAAAGTTAGGGGAAATGATTTCTGCCCCTCTAGTAGGAATGCCAAATCTGATGTAAAAGAGCGAAAGAAATTACAGAAAATTATTTCTGCCTGCTTTAGGAAAAGGGTGTCATATCCGAAGTAGAAACAAGGAAAAAAATTAGGAAAACTTATTTGTGCCCGCTCTAGGAGGAGCGTCAAGTCTGATGTAAAAGGGGGAAAAAAATGGAAAAATGTTTCCTGCCCGCTTTAGGAGGAGCACCAAATCCAAGGTAAGAGGGCGGAAAAAAATGGGAAAATGATTTCTGCCCACTCTAAGGCCAGAACTATACCATAAAAGTTTGATAAAAGATATTTTACAAAACTTCAAAAATACAACCAATGAGACTATCGGTTACATTTGCGTGAATGTAACCGATACGATTATTGGTTGCATTTTTCAAGTTTTATAGAAGGACTTTTATTAAACTTTTATAGTGTAATTTTTGGTCATAGAGGAGCGCCAAATCCAAGGTAAAAGGGCAAAAAAAAAATTTGACGTGATATGATTAGAGAACGGATTATATGCACTAAAAAGTGGCAAAATATGCTCTACAAATATACACTTAAAAATGAAAAAAATATGCACTTAAAAATACAAAAATAAGCGCTTAAATTACAAAATGTTTACTGGAAATACCAAAATGTGCAATTGAAATACCAAAATGTGCAATTGAAATACCAAAATATGCACAGAAAATTCCAAAATATACATTAAACACCCCAGAATATGCATTAGAAATCTTGAAAAAGTAAAAAATTCTGAAATATGTATAAAAAATGAGAAAATATGTATTAAAAAAATCACAGTGCAAAATAAAAGCAGATGTGTTTTTAAAATGCATCTTTTCTATTTCTTAATGCATATAAATTCATTTACAAAAAATATCCCCTCATATATATATATACCGCATATATGCAAATATCTTCTACATATTTTTATTAAGGCATTTTTAAATTTTCAGTTTGTTGTAGCTGCTCAATAACAAAAATAGCAGTAGCAAAAGAATTTTGACACTATTTCTAAAATAAAATTTAACACTTTGACATATCTCTAGAAATAGCCTTACAATAAAATGGTTAATATTCGTAAAATACTTTATAAATATGTATCAATTCAGTAAATATCACCTGCGGGAAAAAAACCGATGTTATGAAAATATTATTAAAAAAATTGAGTGAGCTTAAATAAACCTTCAAAAATGCGCACTTATACTAAAAATTCTTTGAATTTATGCATTTATATGCATTAATGCTAAAAAAAGGCCAAAATATGCAAATGCATATGTGCATATGCATTTGCATATAATACGGGCTCTAGTTATGACTTAAAATTTCGCTGTTCCTTTGAACGCATCAAAATGAAGTGATTGAAACAAAAGTTTTTTTCATTGGGGGAAGTCGGGGGGGGGGCCTAAAAATAGGTCCCGCTTGGGTAGAGATTTTGTTTTGAGCCGCCCCTGAGTGCAACGTATCTGTGTGGACTTGAAAATTGTAACAAACCATACATACACAACTGAACATCTTTTCTGAGTTTCATGAATCTTGTTCCAGATACCCGGTGAGTAACGGTAAAGCCTCCTATGAGGCTTCTAGACTACGTCTTAATACCTGGCCCATGGGCCTCAAGAGAAGAGTGCCCTCACAAAAGTGAGATATGGTTGAAATTTTTTAGAATTTGCCAGGTAGGCCTCAGAAAAACCACTTGGCCCAGTTGCCCATGATGCTCTTATGACAGCCCTGTCCTAGACAGTATCTCTATCTAGGAGACTTTGGTAAGGTGTGGCCACAATGGTATGGTAGTTTAAAAAGACATTTTTTCCCTTTCAAGAAACTAATGAGGAACTTATGTTGAAAATTCAATTTGATTATTTTAAAATAGTTTTGTAAACCAGATTCCACAATCATGACCCCACCCCTTTCTAATTCTGTTTTTGAAACTAAGAAAAAAGTTTGAGGCGTAAAATATATATTGCTTTATTCCATTGGGATCGTTGTCCCTAAAATATGCTTCGCTGCATTGTTTTGCACCTTGGTAAGGTACTAGGTGGAAGAGGGATGATACGTCTCACCAAATAGATTTATCAATTAAATAGTGTGCCAGTTTATTAAAACATGTAATTTTTCCACTACCTTATATATTGTTTGGAATCATTGTGTGAACTTAATCAATCTAGCTGCCTGCAACTGTAAAGTAGGCTTATGTCTTATGATTTGAGACACAGTGGAAAACATTTGGATACACGACATTTGGAAAATATATTGGAAACCATTTGGATTGGTACCAGGAACCAAAAAAAATGTTTAGGAACTAGAGTGATTTTTATGACCATGTTTTACGAAATGGAAAGATAACATGTGATATATAGATAGAAAGAAATGTGAGATTTCCCAGGAGCAGATTGGGTGATCTTTTGTTGCCATTAAAAGGAGATGTAGAACAGTTGGAAGTTACGATTAGCTGAGCTTTGCATGACCATAGATCGAACTCCTTTTTGAGAACATTTTGCTCTGAACAAGTGGAGAAATCGACTACAAGTTTTCTTTCCTTCGAAAGTGGAGGAGGTTGATAATCATTGATTTAGAACCAATACTATAGGAAGCTGTACACAGCTATGTCTGTCGAGTTAGAAGTTAGGAATATAAAACGATTGTTATTTCCCCGTTTTTTATGACTTTTCAAAAGGGGTTAAGCCATTCATTGCTGTTCAAATATAAAAAAAACAATAGTGCATATACGTATCGCGAGAGACTTAACACTTCAAATTTGTAAATGGGGGGAAAAATAGCACTTTCGAGGGAATATTTTGGTGACAGCTCTGCTTTGGAGTGGTCGGTCAGCCAATAAAGGATGCAGGAAGGTCGTAACCCCAAATCAATACCGAGATTTCTAGATAAGATATGCCAACCGACTTTCAAGAAGGGCCAAAAAGCTCAATATAAATTCAATCAAAATGAAAATCTGGTGATCCTAGTGAAATTTTCTATTTCAATTTATGTTATATTAGTTTTCTACAAGTTGTAAGAATTTTAATCATCTTAAAGAAAGTCATTTTGAAGGTAAGTCATTTCTTTCTGCTTTTCTCTGTCCTCTATGTGAATCTTGAATAAGAATTAAACAAAACCTATCAAATTTTCCTGCTTATAATCAGCAGATACAAACTAGTTTGAGAAAAAAAGACACCATATATAATCCACAGCGGTATGTAACCAGCATGAGAAAATTTCATTCATCAATATGAAATCTCTCTCGGGGAGGGGAGTTGTTTAACACGGTTTTAGAAAATGTCAATATTTGTACTGGTATCTACCCCAGCTATAAATATTTGAAAAATATATGTTTTTGTAAATAAATTTTTACCGTAATTATAACTAATCAAACCTCTCGCAGAAAAAAAAGCTGTAGATAAGACATGGTGGTTTATCAACACTAAAGCCGCTTCAAAGTTAAAACTCTTCATACAACTTTAATCCACACTAAGAAACTCATTTCCGACGTTCGACATCACCAATCGTCTCGTTTTATAAATTTCACAACCACTTTTACCAGCGATAATGCATAATCTTTTTAGACTCTGTATGCACAAATGTGCAGGTTGCTTCTTTTCACTTTAGATATTTTTCTTTTAACCTCAGGGATGTTCATCCCAAACTTCAAAAATTATGAGTTATCATTGAAATTAAAGCCGAAGTCTCTGCGGTTAAAAAAAAATGTACAGAGAGAAAAAACAAACCCTTTCCGAGGGCTGTAGTGTGCTTTCTCAAGGAAGACTTTTCTTGGAGTCTCTCCTTGAAATGGTTATGCTCAGAAAAAGGAGGAGTTATAAGGGTCCCCATTTGGCTGGGGCAAAAGACAAATACCATTTTTTTTCGTGCTATAAATTTACTATAGAAGGGCCCATGAAAAGTCTGGCTTGGGGCCTGCTGAAGATCCTATCCTAGGGAAACTTAAGGCGTAAAGCTTTGTGTCGTGCAGTCATCAAGGGTACACAAGTGGAGCCTTTAATGATTCTCGTCAGTCGTCGTTGCTCCCGTTCTTGCATGATCTTTTTCCGGCCGCAGCGATGTCGTAGATTTAATGTTTTACCGGATTCCCGATATTCACGGTACACTCGTGAAATGGTTGTTACCTCGGAGATGCTATGTCCCATCTCTCGTGCGCCGACTATAACACCACGTTCAAACTCACTTAAATCTCGATAACCTGCCATTGTAGCAGCAGTAACCGATCTAACAACTATGCCAGACACTTGTTGTGTTATATAGGCATTGCCGACTGCAGCGCCATACTCTGATTGGTTCCATATCTCCTTATTTGCATACGCATGCCTGTACCAGTTTTTTTGGCTCTTCAGTTTATTTGACACCCATACTTTTATTGACATCTTTTTTCAGCCACCTCATTGGGCATTTGCCTGTTGTAGCCTTTGTGTTTGTAATCATTTACTTATTTATAAGATCAGAGATGCCAATGACGCGCTATAGCACATCAAATAACCAGAATTTCGGAAAAAGATGCATAAAAATTTGGTTCACGCATCCTGTGGAATGCGATCTTTCCTAGTTCCAAGAAGAAAAAAAGTACAGAAAGAAGAAACCTCCCCCAACACATTTTTCTTTTTTTCCCATCTCTTCCTACCACTTATCATGATTGCGTGGCCTTGAAATCCAGTTTTACTACTTTGAAGTACAGATGAAGCATTTACTGCAATTTAAGATAATGTAAGAATAAGATGATGAGGCATGAAGTTGTACCCGTGAATGAGGGGCCATATAACAAATTTTCCGATTTCGGAGAGTTCTTTTCCCCTGGGGATTATACATACCATAATATACCATAAATATTACGGTACTTTCGCAGCTATTTACCCTCATCCAAAGACAGTCTATATGGCATAAATTTGCTTTGTTCCTGCAAGATAGCAAATGCATATTTTTTGAAAAATCGTAAATGTTTGGAATGGCTATTCAAATTGTAAAAAAGTATTGAGATCATTGGGGAGGACGACCGAATCTGTAAAAACTACATTCAATATTCACAGTTTTGTCATCTAACTGCTATGCAGCCGTCACCATTTCAGATCATGAAAATCAAAGGTGTGTATGGAGAATCAGTCTTTGGAGAGGCCATGGCCCCAACATCTTGGGGCAGGGCCCTAAGCTGGGATCTTTGGAAGGCCCCAAAGCCAGACTTTTCACAGGTCCTTCTACAGTAAATTTATTTGGTATTTGTCCTGGGCTGCAACCCTGTTAGCCCCACCCTTGTGAGAGGGGCACAAGGATTTTTTCCACAGAAAGTTTGAGTCACTAACTTTCAAAAATAATTATAAATTAACAGATTATAAGAATGTATTTTTTTTAATATTTTAACTTTCTGAAAAATATTTAAAAATATTGTTAATTTTCTATCTCCTAGGTGGGTAGGGAAGGGGGACCCCATGCTCTCTTTGAATTTCGCCTTTGGCGAAAATCCGGACTTGTAACTTGCGATTGCTCAGTGGTAATCGGCTAAATATGATTTTCCAAGGTTTCCCAACTTTGAGTTAGCTATCCCTTTAGAAAAAAGCTCTGTTGCCACAATGATCACACAGACCTACAACACAAATATGTATATGTTACTGCCAGAACCCGAAGTGCAGCCAATTCATGACAGCCGGCCACTTCGTGAATTGGCCTTTTTTTTTTAATCGCCAATGTGTGATACATGTCTATATTGCAGCTGTATTGGATTACCTCCATGTCACAAGAGAAAAAAGAGTGAAATTTGAGAGAAAAACTATAAAAATAATTACATAAACATGTAGTTTTTTCTGCCAAATTTTTGAGAAAATTTTTTTTATTACCGCATTGTGACTGCGGTTTGATGGGTTGCCATAACTAACATAGACATAATTACACAAAAAATATGCAACCTGACGATGATCTCGAATCATGTCTTTTATTATCATATTTTGGCCAGGGATCACCAGTTAGCGAACTGGCAAGTTTAATATTTAACGAAATTGGCAAATTCATGAAGTGGCCGGCCCTGACGCAAATTGGCCAATTTTGGACTTTGGCAGTAACATATACATTGCATTTTAAATGGACACATTAGCAATTTGGGGGACAGATGGCACCCTACTGAGCACAAAACACAATAAATGCTGGACACACATATAAGCATACTGTTAAGTTTCACTAACAGAAATCTGACATAGCTCCCAATATTCAGGTGTGAAAATATTGTGGCAGTTAAATGGTGGTAGATTAGAGTTGTGGACCACAGGGAGGCAAAACTAAATCATTCAGGGATGACCATACTTTCATTTTTTTCGAGAGGGACCCATTTTCACTCTCAAAGGACCCACATTTTACCAATAATCCGGGTCCCAGGAAAATCAGAGTACAGCGACATCTCTGAAGATATTATAAATTTGTTTAGGAAAGTTATAAAAACACTTTATCAATGAAGTGTCTCGTGTTTGGTGAAACCCTTGAGCCCAATTCTCGTCTAAAGTTTGTCAACTGCTGGGAAACTTTACATTATGGTTGTGCCATCCCGAAGTACTGTCTTATCCCCAAAGCAAGGGCCCATTGGAAATAGGACGAATATTCGGCTGCTATTCGGTATTCGACCCTTTGGCTGAATATTTGGTTTGGCAGAATAAAGCTTAGGTATTCAGCCGAATATCTGTGTAAATCTACGCAAAACGAACTAATTAAAAAATATATATTAATTGGAATTATTTGCATAAATTTAAAATCCACAGATTATATTCTATTGTGTAGTGCATACTTATCCCTTTCGGTGAAAGAAGTTACATCAGGGGTGAATTTCTAGAATAAGTAAAACATGAAGCTGAAAATAGAATCCTACTGCAATAATGTGGAAGTGAGCATGAATTACACAAGTTCACTAACTGCAGGATGTACCTATACAAGAAATGTATTGAGCTACTGAAAGGGGCAAAGAACATCTAGAGTGGAAAAATAAGTTGTAATTTTATAATGCATTAGTACTTGAAAGTCCCAAAGCAAAATATGCCGAAATGTGCAACGTACGTTGCAGAACAACCAGTGCTGTTGCAGAACAATTTGGAAGAATTTTAAGAAAAGTGTAGAAAAAAACGCTATTATGTATATGCGAATTTTTACCGCAGAACATTTTCAGTCAGCTGAAGTCTTGTGTTGCAGAACATCGCAAAACATTCTTCTTTGGCACTTGAAAGTAAATAATGATTTGTACCATTTTACAGTACATTCCCGGTTATTTTTTTGTTGCCCAACATAGAATTAGTAATTACGAATGGCAACAATGAAAGACACGATTTTTCCATTAATATTATTATTTATTAACAACGTTAAATCTGTTAAACCTTTTTTTGAATTAAATGATGCAACAATTCTCTCTTCTAAACGTTAACATAAAAAAAAAATACATTAAAATATCACAGGATTATTGAAACGTCCTCACCGAATCTGTCAGACAGAGTATATACTTTGTTCTCACAATTCCAACTACTGAAGATCAGTCCAAGTCTTCACTCAAAGGCACAAGTTCAGCAGTACACTACTCCAAGGGGTCCTGGGTGGACGTAAGAACGTGCCGAAGTCTGTCAGCAATATTCCATCAGAAGACCACTGGCAGACCACTGGAACGGATAGAGAGATGACCAACGAGAGGAGAGACGAAGCTACTCTAGCAGCATCACAACAGGAAACTGTTTTGTCAACTCATGACAATGAAGGAAGAGGAATCCTTCGCACAGAGCGAGGCCGGATGACTCAGCAACGAACCTCTGATTGATAATTGATTATAGAACTCAATCATGAGAATGCGTGTTGATACCTAACACACTGCTGATATATATGGAGAAACCCTTCATCTCTCATTAGCTATCCGAGAACGAATCACAACTGAGAATGGATGGCACTGAAATTAACATAAATCTTTCAACAAATAACATCTCATTTGTATATTTATACGAAATAAAACACTATTACGAAACTCTGACATATAGAAATTGGCAACATATAGAATGTAAACATTGGAGACTGGCCAGAGTCTATAACACTAGGCCTATTGCACTTTGAAATTCTCATGATGTTATTAACTGCAATGTGGTCCACGGCCCCACTAACGGCATGAAGGTAAAATATTGCACAATTTTTCATGTATAATTATATTGCAAAACATTTATCACAATTTGATATTGCACAATTATATTTTCATATTCTGAGTTCGATGACGATCCCATGCAGAACCCCCACTGGTGATCAGCGGAACTTCCCATAAATATATCGATAACTGGTGGGCCCCTCATGTTGAAGGTTAACTTAAATAATTTTCTTAATTAGATGTAAAATTATAACAAGTATTAAAAAAAATGATTCTGCAAGTACAGTGATACCTCGGCTTGCAAATTTTTTAGCTAACGAAATTTTTTTTGTGATTTTTCTGCTTCAGCTAACAAACATTTACATGCACTAACATAAAATAGCCACAATGTGAGATGAATTTTCGCAGCAGTCATCATCAGAATTATTGTCACTAGAGTCCAATAACTCATGTCCACCTCCGAATCTTTCTTCAGATGTACCTACACTTCGCTTTCTCAAATTCTTTAGACCATTTCATATAAAATGAAAGACTCAGTCAAAATAGGAAATGCATTAAAAAAAAATAGCCCATGTTTTCAGAGCATTTGTTCTTTCAGTGCAAGACTCTTAGCAACAAGAAGTCTGTGAGATTATCTTCTGCAATCTGCATGTATCAGACACAGAAATGAACTTGATTGGGTTGTGACAACATAAGCTTTAGTAGACTAAAGCCGGTGTTGGTTGTGTACATAATGTGAAATAAAAAACATTTTTGGTATCTCATCCTCCTGTAGATTCTCATTTGTCAATCAGTTTTAGTCTTTTTTTAAAGCATTCCTTGGTGTTGTCAGTATCATGGCAATAGAAATCTTTGAGTTACCAGTTTTTTTTATATTTATTTATATAATAATAAATTACACAATTAAAATTCAATATCAGTCATTTAAAATTACAATAATTCTATTTTCAATTAAAAACACCAATTTCATTTATAATTGTGATGGATTTTTAAAAAATTTATATTCGGCTGCCGAATAATCAGTATTCGGTCAAAACATTGTACGGATATTCTGTATTCAGTTATTCTGCTAAACTATTCACCCCACCCCTAGTTGGAAATGCAAAAAATGCTTTGCTGCATTTAATATGAACAGAGGTAGTCCAGTCGATCATGTCAAGGATTCTTGTGGTAACAAAGTTACTTTAATGGACATGGCCCTGGCTCTCATCCTAAAAATCTGTTTGGGTAAATGCAAAACCATCTCACCATCAACCCTCAACAACACTGACACTTTCAAAAATTAAAAGGCTAGATTTAAAAAAATCGATGAATTACAGGACCAGCTTGATAAGGATTTCAAGATCAGCAGAGGTGTGAAACTCCTTCTGCTACTGCATGGTGAGTTAATCGATTCAATGAACTAACTCTCTGAGTTTTTAATATCCACAGTGGCTAGACAACGTTGAAACTTCTATCCTGAATATTGAACATCGTCTAGACAAATACATCAATCACTGCTCTGGGGGTGTGGCTTTCTCTTCTTGCATGTGTCAGCGGCAACGCCACTAGCTCTTCAGGACAAACTGACTGATCTCAAGGACCAATCAAGTAGAGATAACCTTGTGTTTTCCAGAATCCCAGAGCCCCCAGATCAATCGAAAGCAGTCTTGAAGGCTGAGATAACACAGTCATGCAGTGAGAAGCTGAAAACCCTAGAGATCAACATTGAAAGGATCCACCGCATTGAAAAAGCAAAGCCCTACGCTCCTCATCTGATAATATGCAAGTTCTCATCATACAAGAACGAAGACACCATTTTTTGTGCATCATTCCAATTTGAAAGGTACTGACATTTATATCTGTTACCCTTAAAGTGTATAATTCAGTTCATTCATAGAGTAACTAGTTATTTAATGAAATAACCGATCAAGTGAGTTAAAGTGTGTAATAGAACAATAATTCCACATTTTAACTAGTTATTGTATGAAATAACTAATGATAGACAGTTAAAGTGTAAAATAAACAATTTGATTGAATTATACAGCATACAAAATGTTATATATGTTCAGTGGTGTATTTACAGGGGGGCGACCTAAGCAGGATATAGCCCAGGGCAGCAAATTCAGAGGGGTGGCTAATTTTGGAGAATAGATAAAGAGAGGAGAATTTTTTTTTAAATTCACGTTTCATAAATGTGTGGAAGTGCCATGTGTCATTTCTATCATAAATAATATATAATTAATAAACCATATTGTTTATTTTTATTTGTTTGTGTTTTTCCACACTGACTGTCGTTGAAGTAAAAAAAAAAATCTTTATCTAACCTTCGTGTATTTACAGTGTTATTTGCCGCCTTCCCAAATAGTGTTGTCACAAGTAGAGGTGTGAAGGTGAGTAGGCATCCAACGACATAAAACAGCACACATTTTAGATTACTAAAGGTGTTAAAAAAAGACAGTTCAGCTAAAGTTCCGTAAAAACAGGGGCCATCTTCTTTGGAGGGCTATCTTAGAGAGTGCTGGTACAATAATCTGGAAGGAAAAAGAAAATGGGGTTCTTTCCGTGATTGGAGGCTTCTGCACACTTCCCAGCTGACCACAAAAAACATTTTGATAGCTTAATTTTGGCTCTCTTTGAAAGTAAAAAGACAGAACATTCTACAATGCAGGTTTTCTGAATATGGGGGGAAAAATATCCTTTAATTTTAACGATGCCCACCATATGAGGGATCAAAGATTCTTTTATTGACGCCAGTCTGGGCTTTAGTGAGTCTTTGGGCTATGGTTGACCATCTGGGGAAACAGGCTAGGGAGGATAGAAATAGTGTTAAGTGGCTATTAATCTAATGGATGAATTTGATTAAAATATGATTTTTTAAAACTTGTTTGGGAACATAAAAAGGGATGAAGCTGTGTGTGGTCATATGGCCCCCAAATTCTGCAGCAAGCTCCTCTTCATTTTACACTTGAAAACAAAGTAAGCAAATAGCAAATATAGTGTGGCGTTGCAATCGTTAAGAGAAAGCGCATGATCCTGAGGAGAAAGAAAAGAATTCATTGGTCTTTCTACTTGTGCTCGATAAGGTTGTACCACCTCCATACGAATAAATTTCTTATTAGCTATTTTGTTGTTTTGTGAAATAACAGTTGGTGACCAGCAACTACTGAGCAATCCACCTGAGCAATCACCAGAAATGTTTCGTATTGCTGTCAAAGCTGCACCGTTTTGGGCCAAACAACCACATCTATGGTTCAAACAATTGGATTCTCAGTTCCTGGCAAGTGGAATTACCTCTGATGCCACCAAATACCACACACCCATTGCAGCCATGGATACGAGTGTTTTGGCACATATGAGTGACCTCATCTTGAATCCACCGGCAGCAAACATGTACAACGCACTAAAAAGATGCCTCCCAGCTGAATTTGCTGAACCAGATGAGCGACGCTTGCAACGTTTGATGTATGAAGTCAAGCTAGTCGACCTTCGGTGTTACTCCGAGAAATGCGGGATCTATCCAGTGGCCATCTCAGCAATGAATTACTTCGAAGTCTATGGATACAACGCTTACCATATCAAGTTCAAGTAATCCTCTCTACAAGTTCAGAAACTTTGGAAAAGTTATCGGAGATGGCTGACAAGATCGTCAGCGGGAAGGTAGAAGTACAGACTATTTCATCAAATCTCGACCACCCGCAACAACTTGATGTGCAACAGCTGACAGAAAAAAAAAACCATTGACATTGCAAGTTGACACGCTATGCCAATCTTGGGAACAAAGTGGAAACCCTCAACGTCCACCCAATCGAAACCGCCACGAAGGTGCAAACTCCACGAGGTTCCAAAACGATCTTTGCCGGTATCACAGTGAATTCGGATCCAATGTCCGTAAGTGTGTGCAACCATGTAGTTTCTATTCGAAAAACGACCAAACTGACAACTGATGGCGACGAGGGAGTTGGTTCCATTCAGCAGTCGCCTTTTCATCGCAGACTCGCTAAGCAAGCTTTCATTTCTCATTGACACTGGTGAGGATATTTCCGTAATACCCCCTTTGGCCGCTGATAGAGAGAAACCATAGTCACTACTCACGCTTACCGTTGCAAACGGTTCTACAATAAAAGCATAAGGAAAGAAAATAATAAAAGTCTCAGATTAGCAAAAACATTTTCATGGGTCTTTATCATTGCTGATGTATCTCGACCAATAATCTGCATCGATTTTCTCAAAAGATTCTGACTGACGTTGGATTTGGGCCCCAAAGCAAAATGTGCCGAAATCTGCGGCGTACGTCACAGAACAATTACCGCTACTGCAGAACAATTTGGAAGAATTTTAAGAAAAAGTGCAAAAAACACTATTACATGTATGGGGATTTTTACCGCAGAACATTTCCAGTCAGCCGAGGGCTCCTCGCAGAACAGCACTAAACATTCTGCTTTGGGGGATTTGGGAAACCGAGTTTTGGTCAACAATGGGGGTGAACGATCTACAACTGTTTCTCCAACTGTGTCCCCTGCAGTAACTGTGACATGTGGACATGAAATTTTCCACAATCTATCACAAAAATATAGAGCTCATGAAAGAAACATCAAGTCCAGTGCAAGCAACTCACAGCACAGAACGGTGCATCACATCGAAACTACAGGAGTACCGGTTTACGTGAGAGCCTGTCAATTAGGCCCAGAGATGCTGCGAGCTGCCAAAGCTGAGTTTGATTAAATGATTACATTGGGTATATGCCACCCTTCAAACAGTCAGTGGTCTAGTCTCCTCCACATAGTAAAAAAATCTGATGGTTCATGGAGATGCTGTGGTGATTATCAAGCTGTCAACGCGAAGACGGTTCCTGACAAATATAGCATCCGGAATATTATGGATTTCACTATGGATCTGCACAGTAAATGCAAATTTTTTACCATAGACTTGAAACACGCTTATCATCAAATACAATTGTCTGCTTCCGATGTACCGAAAACTGCTATTGTCACCCCTTTCAGACTCTTTGAATTTAATGTCCTCAGTTTTGTGTTGCGAAACGCAGCGCAAACGTTTCAGCTTTATATAGACGAAATATTGCGAGGACATCCATTCTGTTTCCCTTATCTAGACGACATATTAATTACATCTTCAAATCTTGAAGAGCATGTCTCTCATGTACGTGAGGTCTTGAAACATCTGTGTCAACATGGACTAAAAATCAATATAGACAAATGCGTGTTCGCATGCAGTTTGCAACGTATTGCGATCGATCCTGGTCGAGCCCCCAAAATACATGAAATAAAATTTCCCTCCAAAATACACATTATACACACTAATTTCGACAGGCGCTCCCCCTTCTCCTACAGGATCGTGCAACCGGAGGAAAAGTCCTAAGTATCAAACATTAAAACATTGAAAATGACTAGAATATAAATCACAAAACCACTAGAACATTAATCACATTTTTTGCAAAACTTAGATTTGACCTTGATCAGAAGATCGCCCCAATTTTACGGCGTAGTATGATTATTTGGATTCCTTTCCAAAATCAATGTTAAATTTCAAAAAAAAAAATTTTTTAAGCGAAAGTACTTTCCACCCGCGGTTTGCCACATTTACTGAGAACAGGTCGAGCCCCCAAAATTGCAACGTCCCTTATGGGAGTTGCTTGCCCGGTTCAAAATATCCAGTAATAAGGTGGCAAACGACAAGTGGAAAATGATTGCAAGTAAACTTTCGCATGAAATATTATTTATTAAATTCAATAAAGTTAGTCAATTTTAACAGTGGGTTAGTACAACATGGAGCCATCTATCTGACATTAACAGAAAGATACTGGCTCACTAATTGATGATCATCAACAGTCAAACTTTTATGCTGATCGGACATCCAATGTTGTTAGTCACTTCGACGTAGCTTTTCCCCGCAAGTATCAGTGAAGGTCTCTCGGTTGAGAGCCGGATCGTTTCGATTAGTACCAGGAGGCCTCTCGGTTGAGGGCCGGACCACCTTGATCAGCTCCAGGGGGCCTCTCGGTTGAGGGCTAGACCACTATGATTAGCTACAGGGGGCCTCTCGGTTGAGGGCCGGACCACTTTGATCAGCTCCAAGGGGCCTCTCGGTTGAGGGCCGGACCACTTTGATCAGCTTCAAGGGGCCTCTCGGTTGAGGGCCGGACACCACTTTGGTGTCACTTACAATGTGTAGCCTTGACAAGGCCAGCCGCTTCGTCTATCATCAGCAATGAAGAATTTTGACTATAAAGATTAATTAATGCTTTCGATTCCGGACCTGCCGGGAAACAAATTCAAATACTGTAAACTATTTCATTTTAACTAATTATCAGCTTATTTTCCCAGCCTAAGGCCAATGGATACGGTAGCAAGACGGTGAGCCGTCCTACTAGAGGCTTCAGTTAAAAAGAACAAACAAAGGATGAACGCAGTGTGAGAGACAAAGAGGGAGGAATTTATACTCCTATTTCACAAGAAATTTGGGCCTACATGTCCTCGCAAGGCCTTTTTGCCTCAACAAAAATATCGGATTTACATATTCATGCGTCACTATATTATAAACATTACAATTGAATTATTACATTGGAATCTGGCAACATGACACAATCCGGAGAGCTGATCAGACTCTCCCGATTATGCAAACAATACCAACAAGACAATAAGAAATGAAATATTCCGATGGAGGTCTGCAACCCCCCGCCGAAAACAAGTGAGTACAACACTATATTTTCTGTACAATGAAACTTGTAACAACTCCCCCGGGAGGTTCTTTAATAAAAATAAAAATATTTAACCAGGCAAACCCTTAAGCCTTGTCCAAACTATACATAATCTGGACCAGAACCCTCCACGAAAATAGCGACATCGTCGTCATGAGGGAAATTAATTTATGTGGGACATCAGCAGCCCGACCTCTGGCCCGTTCTCGTTTGACAGCTGAAAGACCCCACCCGTCGACTGCCGAACTAAGCGAACATTCTGGCCCGTACCGGTTTGCCAGCGGGTCCTCGGGTGGTTTCCGGTAACTGAGAGGTCCCTGGGGTCTAAAATAAGAAGGAATTTCCCACATAACGACAAGATCACCATTAACGTAGAGGGATCAGATCCCGATACGTTACATTTTCAATCAAGTTTCTAGGACATTCAGTCGACTCGCAGGGCATTAAACCGCTACCAGCCAAGGTCGATGCCATTGACTCTTACCAAAGACCCAAGAACTTCACCAATTTGTCAGAATGGTAAATTTTTACTGTTGCTTTTTACCGGAAGCGGCTGCGACACAATTGCCACTGCATGTACTGCATAGTACTTCAAAATTGTACAAGTCATGACAAAACACCTGTAACGTGGACACCAGAGCACATTGAAGCTTTCGATGACACAAAACTTGCTGTTAGAGAAGCAGTTCTTTTGACACATCCGAGGCCCTATTTCCCAATCGCACTCGTGACAGATGCCAGCAACATAGCTATCGGCTCAGTGGTACAACACATCAATAATAGCTGGCAGCTGCTCAGTTTTTTTTCCCACAAACTGAGTGATACAGAAAAGCGATGCAGTGCTTATGACTGCGAACTCTTGGGAATTTTTGCATCAATCATTCACTACCGATATTTACTGGAGGGTAAATCTTTCACAGTTTTCACACATCATAGGCCATTGGTGTTCGTTTTCAATTAGAAAGCAGACAAGCTTTCTCCTAGACAAATTAATCAATTAAATCTAATTGCTCACAGTTTACAACTGATATTTGTCATATCGAGGGGAAAAGCAATGTGGTAGCGGATGCTCTCTCGTGAGCAGGAGTTGACCTACTTTTTCCTTCTTCCATGAATTACGACTTCATTGCTGAAGCACAGAGAAATGACCTTGAACTGAAGCAGTTGCTTGACGGAAATATACCATCTTCACTCGTTCTTCAACAGCTCTCTTCCTCATGTGGAAAAACACAACTTTTTTCGATACCTCGACGTCTAAACCTCGGCCATATATCCTTAAACAATATCGTTTGAAGTGTTTAAAATTATTCATCAACCTACACATCCAGGTGTTAAATCCACTGTTAAAATGATCATAGACAGATATGTATGGCTGAACATGAAAAAAGACATCTGAAATCGGGTTCAAGTGTGCATCACCTGTCAGAGGTAAAAAAATCATCATCATATCAGCCCTCATATTAGACAGTTTGTATCTCCAACCTGATGATTTAGTCATGTGCACATCGACATAGTGGGCCCGCTTCTCATTATCAGAAGGTTTTTGCTACTGCCTCACTTGCATAGATCGCTTTTCAAGATGACCCGAAGCCATTCCTATAGCAGATATTACTGCTGAGACTGTTGCTAAGGCTTTCATACATATTTGGGTTGCACGGTTTGGAGTACCAGAAGTGATCGTTACCAATCAAGACCGACAATTTCAGAGTGATCCATTCCTATCTCTCAGCAAACTACTGGGGATCAAACAAAATCATACCATTCCATCCTGAAGTGAATGGTGCTGTTGAAAGGTGACATCAAGTTCTTAAAGCAGAGATCAAGTGCCATTCCTCAACAGATTGGGTGGCAGTATTGCCAATCGTTCTTCTAGGACTAAGAGCGGCATACAAGCCAGAACTGGAATGCTCTACATCTGAACTGGTATATGGTGAACTTATCAAACTCCCTGGGGAGTTCTTCTCAGCTTCCAACATAGATGTCAATGAGAAACAGTTGCTCACTGAGTTATGACAACACTTTTCGAAAATTTGACCTGTCCCAACATCTCAACCATAATAAACCCAAAACATTCATCCATAAAGAACTTGATCATTCCACTCATGTTTTCCTTCGCAATGACGCTGTCAAGAAGCTGTTGCAGTGCCGATATGATGGCCCTTATTAAGTGGTCACAAGGCGCAATAACACTATCATCATCAGATGTAAAGGAAGAAACGTATGTGTGAACATTGCACGAGTGAAACCAGTGCACATTGCCACTAACAGTGACAGTATAAACAGTGAACCTATTGTGACTCGCTACGGCAGAGAAAGTCATCCCCCGAAATGCCTCATTTTATAAGTGCATGAATAATTCCGTCCTTATGTGTGTGTATATGTATATTTTTTCTTTTGTTGTCAATAATTAGTTTGTACGATCAGCACTGGAGGGGAGTGTTACGACGTTAAGAGAAAGAGCACGCTTCTGAGGAGGAAGAAAAGAATTCATTGGTCTTTCTACCCGAGCTTGACAAGGTTGTACCACCTCCATATGAATAAATTTCTCGTTATCTATTTTGTTGTTTTGTGAAATAAC
This sequence comes from Pholcus phalangioides, assembly GCF_987345545.1. Classification (NCBI taxonomy): domain Eukaryota; kingdom Metazoa; phylum Arthropoda; class Arachnida; order Araneae; family Pholcidae; genus Pholcus; species Pholcus phalangioides. The sequence continues at coordinate 24,619,750 of NW_028301604.1, read as the reverse complement.
AATAGCTACTCATTTCTGATAAGTTCATATCATACATTTTGTATTTTGTGAGAGTTTTCTTTAATGATAATTTATGAATAATTACCCCAATTCAATCTTAGTTAATTTGGAATCTTCTGTAATACTTGTATTCACTAAGGCAGTGTTTCTCAACTGCTGGGCCGTGGCATCGATCGTGCCGGGCCGCGAGAGATTCACCTTTGGATCATTTTAATTGTTTATTTGCTATATAGTTTTCCTGAACACAATAACGGAATTACTTCAGAAACTTTTTTTTCATAAGCAATACGTAATTCAAATCTCTGTCCACAAAATTCCTTACATCCAGATGTAAACAAGTGAACGATTTCCACTGCGACAAGCAGGAATAGCCATGAGGGGGGCCCTTTGTTCAACTCCACACACAATGGGAATATCTTTCTCAAGGCGATCCTCGTTCGCAAGACTATGCGAATGGGGTGCGTCTGGTCTTCCCTCAAAGAACTTTTTCCTTCTTTTTTTTTGTAGTGCGACTTTCAAGTAGCCATCATGATTGCCGGACAATTAGGCACCTTTTAGGAAAATTAAAGTGCTCTCTCATGTTTGCCGAAAAAACTCCCGTAGCTATATGGGTGTGTGTGTGTGTGTTTTTTTTTGTTATACATATGGTCCGTCATTACTATAATGGGAATGTTCTTAAGTAAAATGCTATTGCCCGGAGCAATGTCTCATGCCCCGGAGACTGAAAATACATGTGCTAGTCACCATATGCTCATCAGTGACTAAGAGGCATCCTTCTCAATGTGGAGGTGTTGAAGAATGATGGAAAACTTTTGGACAATCAACACATTCTTAACCCATAAGATAGGGCCTATAAAGATGCCGCTGTTGTTGACCATTCGTGAAAAATGCTCTTACAAATCTAATTACAACTTTGAATGGGGAAATCTTCCCCTTTGTCATCTGTATGCCAAATGTCAGCCACTAATCAGCGAGGTACACAGAAAATACTGTATTCCGGGCATAAAGCTTAATCAGACATCGAAGCAGTCTGTGTCTGGTTCTCAGAATTGTGTGGTACTGTTTTCGTCGTTTCTTCGGGAGAAAAAAAATTGGTGCTACGTGCAAGCTGTTATTTCGATTTTTTATTTTATAATTTTTTTTTGGAGTATTCATTTTGTTTGTGAATAAGTGTGGAAATTCGAACTTCATCATGAGTAAAAGACAAGGGACTTTGTTCAGTTTTGGAGTTAAAAAATCCCGTATCGAAACTGAAACTAAAAACAAACCTGATTTTCCCGAGTCAAGCCAGCAGGACGACCATTAGGACGTGCATAACGAGGAAAAAATGGGTCACTCAGAAAAAAAAGTCAGTGTTCATCCGTAAATACAGTGACGATTATTTGAAATTTGGTTTCATTCTTTGCCCTGACACCTTCCAATTGATAAGACCTCAATATGTTATTTGTGTACTGTTTTGGCAAACGAAGCCATGAAACCATCGCGTCTGACATCTCAGCACGAGACATCCTGATTTTGCGAACAAACCTATTGACTTCTTCATGCGCAAAAAAGGGGCTCTTCAAGCAGAAAAGAAAATTATTTCTCGAACTTCAACGACTGACGATTCACTACTAACGACATCATATTTGATATCATTACAAATAGCCAAATGCAAAAAACCGTATACTATTGGCGAAGAACTCATCAAGCCTTGTTTAATTACTGCTTGCCGAGAAGTGTTAGGCCAGTCTGTGGCAAATAGAATGAAAGACATTCCATTGTCAAATGATACCATAGAAAGGCGCATATCCGACATGGCACTAGACACCAAAATGCAACTCGTAGAAAAATTAAGATATCAAAATTGTTTGCAATACAGCTGGATGAATCCACTGATGTCAAAACCACAGCATTTTGCTCACGTACGTTCGGTTTATTGATCACATTGATAATGACGTGATGGAAAACATTTTGAGTGTTTTGGAATTAGCTGCAAACACAACCAGCAATGAAATTTTCAAAGTTTTGGATAATTTTATGAAAGATAAGGGACTGGATTGGCAAAATTGCGCTGGGGGTTTGCACTGACGGTGCTGCGAATCTAACGGGTAGACATTCGGGTTTAGTCGCTAGAATCAAGGATATGGTGAGTGAAAATAACTTAATATCAATGCATTGTTTCAGTCACAGGTAAAACCTGGCTTCTAAAAAAATGATTCCTGAACTTAACGAAGTCCTGTTGTAATCTATTAAAATAGTTAATTTCATAAAAAACAGTGCTTTGAATACTAGATTGTTGAGAGTATTGTGTGATGAGATGGGCACCGATCACAAAAATCTACTTTTTCATTCGGAAGTTCGTTGGCTGTCCCAAGGTAAAGTTCTGAAGAGGATATATGAACTTCAAAAGGAAGTTGAATTGTTCCTTATTGGTAAAAAAAGTGATATGTACCACTTCTTTCAAGATAAGAAGTGGGTAGCCAGGTTGGCATACCTCAGTGACATATTTTCTTCTATAAATGAGTTGAATTTGAAACTTCAAGGATCAGAAACAACGATGTTTCATTCTTGGAATAAGGTTGAATCATTTAAAAAGAAACTCAAACTCTGGCTGAAAATGATTGGTGAAAATAATTACGAAATGTTTCAGTCATACTCAGATTATGTTATGGAAGAAGATGGCTTGAATTCAAGCACCCTTATTCCACATGTTATTGAATCGCATTTAAAGATGTTGCTACTGTCGTTTGAAAAATATTATCCGGAAAACGAGGACCCAAGGGAAAAATACATGTGGGCCATGAATCCTTTTCTTGAACACAAAACAGCAGCCCTTTCTTATCAAGAAACCCTTGAACTAATTGAATTGTCATCCGACAAAGGATTGGAAAGTACTTATAATTCTACTATCCTTGCAAAATTCTGGATAAAAGTAAAAAACGAATTTCCAAATTTGCATGAGGTGGTGATGAGACTTATTCTTTGTTTTTCTACCATGTATCTTTGTGAAACAGCTTTTTTCTACTATGACTGTGCTCAAAACAAAACAGAGAAACCGTTTACAACTTTTTGACTGTCTTCGTTTGGCTGTTACTTTGATTCAGCCCAGGATTAACGAGATAACGGGCAAAAAACAACAACAAAAGTCTCATTAGTGTCATAATCCATGGTGAGTCACTGTTTTTGAAGTTCTAATTTTTGTTAAACTGAAGTATTTCATTTTAAAATTGAAATATTAATTTGTGCTCGTAGTATAACGTTAAATTCAGAGATTCATGAAACTTCATTTAGATATTTCAATTAAAATATTAATTTTCCTGTTTCTGAAATATCTAAGGTGGGTGACATTGTAGCTAGTGTTTACCCTGACATCTTTCTGCTACGGTTCACTTTTTTGGAGGAGTTACTATGTACACAGATTTTTCTCATTGATTTTATGTCGTAACTAAGAACAAATGCTCAATTTAATTATGGTACAGTGAGCAGAATTTCACATTATATAACATAAATTTTTGATGATTAGAGAGAGAGAGAGAGAATATGTATTTTTTAAAGCTATGGAATAATATGTTTAACGCAATTATTTCATCTTTCTTACTCAATAAAAATTTCGAGCTCATTAACATCCCTCACTAAACACGTAAGTAAATCGACACCTATTAATCAAAATATGTGCAATTAGAAATTTGATATTTTTCATTAATTATTTGAGTTAATCATATAAATAATGTGGAATTACTTATTAATAGTTATTTACTATTACTATAGTAAAAGTTCATATAATTACATACTTATTGTTTCAGAAATATTTAAAATTTTGTATGACTATACTGAAGACCGGGCCCTCGAGTCCTGAAATAATTTGCCGGGCCGCGATATTAAAAAGGTTGAGAACCACTGCACTAAGGCATAAGTCAAATATTTTTTTATATGATACATCGTTATACAAATACAAATACAATGCCACAACAGGCAAATTGCCCAACGAGGTGGCTGACTTAAGAACATCATGGATCCCAGAGCCCCTACCTACTACTGCTACACCACACATGCACCCCCCCCGCGGAACCCCCCAACGAATCGGTACATTCGGGAATGTGCGTGTACGTGTAGTGCAACCTGACGTAAAGTTTGTTTCTGTGTAATGCTTGTTATGTGTAGTGCTGTCATCTGCCCCCAGTTTTACTAACTATGAGTGAAGTGTTATGGTTGAATGATTTACCGTTGTAGGACTGTTGCTCTCTGTGGCGAGACTTTTTAACGGGGAGATCGGCTCGCATTTGCGCCTTGAAGTTGGGAACCACAGAAAACCAACTTCAGCCGACCACCACTGTGGGGTTCGAACCCGGATCCTCGCATCACGAGTCCGGCACTATAACCACTCGACCACCACAGCGGAATTGAAAAAGTTTGTGCTAGTGCTCATTTGAGAAATTAAAGTAAAAAGGAATATTTATTTATATTTTAGTTTCATTATGGTTGCAAAACCACATGAAGTTGACTCGCATCCTGGTCTTAATACAGGGACAACAGTTAAATTGTGTTTCCTCTGTAATCTTTATATTACTCTGTCTTACTTGCTTTTTAGGTGTGTAACAAACACGACAGGTGAACAGTTTACATTTTACATTTGCAGTTTGAAATATTTCTATATATCGAAGATAATTGGCACCATGTGCCAATAAGGAAAATTTCACAAGACAGCCATTTAAAGTGTTTTTAAAGTGAATATCTGCTATTTATTGAAATAGGACTTCATGTTCTATACCTATGTGTATAGTGTAACGAAAATAAAGCAAATTAATAGTGTTATCTCAATATTGACGAAAGTGGACATAGTACCTTTTACATATAAACAGCATTTTAATTGCTATATTATATTAATCCCCTTATTTCATGGAACGAGCATCGCATTGCTTACGTTTTGAAAACAAGATTTTAGAGACTGGTAGTGCACTGGGGGATGTGATGCGTATGTTCATTTTTGTTTCAAAAACACAATTTCCAAGAGATTGGCTTACTGCATCACATGATATTCAACTGTCAATTAACCGAGTAGCATTTTAAAAATTGACAAGCATTACTGAGCATTTAGCAAGCATTTCCAAAATTAAAAATAAGCATTTAATAAATTTTATATCAGAAATGTACTGTGGATACAGGTCTTATATGTTAAATTCATAAACAAAATGTCATATACAGTTCTTTTTTCCCGATACAGTGACGCACACGTTCATGTGGTGCTTATTCCAAGAAATACAGTACTATGTTAAACTACATGCACCACAATAAAAAAAATATATTCAATGAAATATAGAAACAAAAGACCACAATAAAATATATGTTAGTTATTGCTCATTTCGTTTTTAATTCTAATATAAAAAATTAATAACAACTCATCAAATTCCATATTAATTCATATTTAGAATCAATTTAATATAATAAATTAGATTATTCAGACTTGTAGAATTGAAATTAGGGAAAATTGTCTGGAAACTGATGAATATACCAAGTTTTAGAAATTATGAAGTTTCGTGATGCATTTCTGGTCACTGATTTTAACCGTGACTCATTTTTGACTTTCATGTAAAGACTTTACACAAAAACTGATTTCCGTATAAAAGGAAAAAAAAATCTAAATTATGTATTATTCTAACCGTTCAAATATTAAATTAACTTTTCAAATAATTTTTTCCATAATGTTTGTATTATTATATTTTTTATTATGTAGCTTTCGATATAAAAGTAGCATAGGGAAAAGAACAAAAATTGAAAGAATAAAAGCAGTACAATAAATGAGAATTTCCATGTTTCTAAGCATTCGTTGAGATATTTGAATTATAAAATCAGAGGAAAGTTGGGGAAAAAAAGCAGCAAAAACTAACGGACACTTCTTTCCCAACTTTTTTCAGATTTTTTGATTCAGATAGCTGTGAGATTATTGCACTTAGAAACATGGAAATTTCTTTGTTGGCATCAGATGAGACAGGGCAACAACTTTCTACTTGGGCTTTTGAGCATAGGGTGCCCATATAAAAAGTTAATTGACTGAAAAATACCGTAGTATAGTTTACTACATACCACTAATGAAATTATTGGTTACACAATCCACACATCGCACAATGAATGTTCAATCACAGTGTAAGCAAATGCACTAAAATATGTTTCATTCTTTTTTTTTTGGTTCAATTCAATTTTATTTACATACCATATTTAAAACAATCTGTAAGCTTTGATTGATGTATATTTTTTGCTTACCTTCACTACTTCGTCTATACTAGCAAGAGCTACTAATATTTTGGGTCCTATCTTCTGAGATTGCTCCAGAAAATGACACAGCGTTTTTACAGCATACATTCAGCATTTTTCATTTACTTTTTTCTAATTCCTCCAGAACATTTTCTGCTGTATTTTCGTCACTTGAGTCGGTCATACATTCACCAATAATTTCAGAATCAGTCAAGGTGCTACAAGTTTGTAGTGAGCTTTGTCTATTTCAACAAAATCAGCAAATAAAATCTCTAGCTTCAAGTGTTTTTTAGTAATGGCCCCATGTTTCACAGTTTTATCTTCAACATTGCTCTGACAATCGTTGAAATTCGAGTGAACCACCAGATCTGATCCTTCATCACTGAGATGACTGGTTCTGAACCCGCAGCTTTCTTGAAGCAATTTTGAATTGCTTGTTGCCATACTTTTTGCCATGCTGAACAAGACATCCACATGACATCTACCCTCTGTCAATCACAAAATCCGCCTATTTGTATTATAGCCATGGACAAGATCCATCAACACAATGGCTATAATACAAATAATATTTTCTTATCAGTTTCTTTCACCTCCGGAGAAAAGCCTTATTTGTGCGAAAGAAAAGGAATTTAAGTGTTTTATTTTTACTATCATTGGGCTTGGCCTTCGAGATAAAGAGTTTTCGAAAATTACATCAACACAGAGAGGTGAAAGGGCATTGATTTTGTACAGAAAATGCAATAACTTTTTTAATTTTTTGAGATATGGAGATTTTCGAGAAGTAGAAATTTAAAAAAATAGGTTTGACTGTATTTATATTCTCATTTCATTAATGTAAACCCCGGGGGAGGAGCTCGCTATCCACAGTTTGGGAACCGTTGACGTATAGTAATTAGCATAAGTGTAAAGTTATTTGAAATATTGGGGGGGGGGGAGCCTTCAGACCTAATATCTCTATAGATGTTTAAAAAAAGATATTATGGGGATGGTGACAAATATTAGGGTGGGGAGGCTTCTGACCCATGGACCCTATAAAAGTTTTCCCCTGTGGTAATTTGTAGTATAAATACTGTGAGTCCTATTGGCTCTATAAAACACTTGATAATTTTTTGTCTGGTCTTAATCTTGAAAAAAAAATATATTGTGTAATGCAATATTTTTGCGATGAATCAGGACCAAGCCAGAAATTTCTATCAGAGGCAAAGGGCGCTAAACTACTGTTTTGGAAAGTACCAAACTGATAATACAGTAAACTTAATCATGTATGAGTACATCAGTATTTTGATATAGGTGAATGGGAGAGAATACAGGATCCTCTCCCTTGGCTACTTGATTTTTACATATGCACATTTTAATATTGATACATGCTGAGAGAATGCACTTGATGTTAAAGACAAAAGAAATAATAAAAATGATTTATGAGCAAATTTTCGTTAGAGCTACTTACAATTGTATAAATAAAAATATTTCCATTTAATGGCCTCAAAACCCTTTATATTAGCTCTTTAGGTGGTCTACAGAGGTCATGTCCCCCACAAGGGCAGAGTTGACAGGGCTCTAGTCTTGCGGCCCAAGATAATTCTCATCATTTTTTCAGCTTTTTCATGCTATAAATTAACTATAAAGGGCCCGTGAAAAGTCTGACCGGGGACAGCAAAAGATCCCAGCCTGGGGCCCTGCTCCCAGATGTGGGGGCCATGGTTATGGCCCTCATTGTTATACAGCAGGGGTGCACAAAACTTTTCAGTCCATGGGCCAGGTAGAGGGTGATATGGTTTTCCGCTCGCATTCAAGAAACTGGTGTAACTATCGTGTTGTGTGTATTGATAACTTTCTTCGGGAACACCTTCAACGGGCCGGATGGAACAACTTGCCAGGCTGCATTTGGCCTATGGGCCGGAGGTTGAGTAACCCAGTTATATGGCAATCATTATGGATTGGAATAGGATACAAATACAGGACAGAAAAGTAAAATTTAGGCACAACTATACAGAGATGCCATTGACGCTTTATATAACACGTCAAATACCCGGAATTTCGGAAAAAGACGCGTAAAAATTTTGTTCACGAATGATCCGGGATGCGTTCTTTCCTAGTTCTAAGAAGAAAAAAGTAGAGAGAAAAACACCTCCCCAACTTTTTTTCCCTTCCTTTTTTTTTCTCGTGTATCATGATCGCGCGACCTTGAAAAACTAGTTTTACTACTTTGTACACTGTACTGTATTGATATACATGCGGGTTGTTGAAGAATAAAGCCGGGTTTTCCTAGGAGCAGGTTTCCTGTGCTGCGCGCAACGTAATTCGCCCAGCGCGACACGCCGTCCACTCACCGATAAGAAAAGCAGCCTCACGACAGCGCTTTACGTTGGGCGTGATTGGCCCACTGCTTCTGGAGGAGTCAATAGCGTCGTGCGCCACGTGTTTCGCCGATGTTCTCTTCACTCTCTCTCTCGTGTTTTCTTTCGTTTCTCTTCAAACCAGAGCATGCAGACGACAGAGTAGCTGATGCCAAGGCCATGTACTATAATATAGCCGCCCTGATATGATGCGCCACGTTAGGAAAACACAAACGCGTAGCATAATTATGTAACACGTTTCTGCCGGCGCGAAATGGTCTAATTCCGGTCACTCTGTGCAAAAAACTTATTCCTAGGAAAACCCGGCTTAAGATGAGGGATATCTAGTTGCTTCCCTGAATGAGGGGCCACGTACAGAAGTTTCAAATTTCGGATTTTTATTACCCTGCAGATTTTCTCCCTTCTGGTTATACGGGAAATTACGCTACTTTCACGGCTATCGGCCGGCATTCAAAGACCACGTCTATAAGACGTAAATTCGTCTTGTTCCTACACTATTGCAAATGCACGTTTTTTTTTTTTTTTTAATAGTAAAGGATTGGAATGCCTGTTCAAATTGTAAAACCTTCCAGATATCGTGGAAAAAAACCGAATCTGTAAAAACTCGACCTTGAATATCCAGTTTTGTCATCTAGCTGCTATGCGGTAGTCACAGGGGCACCAGAATCCAATTCTTCACAGATAGTATAAAATAAATTATTATTTTATTCCAATATTTTAATTCTCTACAAAAATATTTTTAATTTTTGATCTCGGGGGGGGGGGGGAGGAAGAGGCCCCTCATAACCTCCCCCAAATTTTGCTTTTGGTGAAAATCCGTGTTTGGAACTTGCTATTGTGCAATGGTAATCGGCTAAAAATGTGATTTTCTGAAGATTTCAAATTTTGAGTTGGCTATTCCTCTGAAAAAAACTTCTGGTTGCCACAGCAACCACACAGACCTGACCTACAATACAAATATGCATACGTTGAACTTCAAATGCACGCATTACCAGTTTGGAGAATAGATGCAGGGCCGCAACTGGGAGCGGCAGGCAGGCCTAGTGTCCTGCGCTCTGGACTATAGGAGGGGGGCACCAAATTTACCCTTTATAACTGCTTCTTCTACATTACATGGGTGTGCCAAAATGTATACTTGCCCTGTTTGTGAAAGTATCTAGTTGCGGCGCTAGATAGATGGCACCACCTACGGAACACAAAACATACCAAATGCTGGGCACACACACGTAAGCACACTGTTAAGTGTTTCCAACACAAATCTGACATAGCTTTCATATTCAGGTGTTAAAATATGTGACAGTTAAATGGCGACAGATCAGAATGGTGGACCATCAGGGAAGGAAAATAAAATCATTTTACCAGGAAAACCAAAGTATGAGTAGGGAATCAGAAGATAAGTGTCTGAGAGAGAATCTAATTTGTTTTAAATTTGATCAGAAGATATTGAAAATGCTAACATATTTTTAACGAAATGTAAAATCAATCAGAAGGGAATTTATACATTGATTAATAGTAAATATATAAATGTGTGCCTTCAACTGTTAATTAAAGTGGATCCTGTTTATAACGTTTTTCAAAAACCGTCATAAAAAACGTTATAAATAGGAAAACACTTTAAACGGGAAATCTCAATGAGAATTACTCTTATTGTTAGGACCACGAAAATAAGTTCATACATTCTAAATGGGAGAAACGTTATAAGCGGGATCAACTGTATATTTGTTTTAGATTTATTACATGTGCGGAATTCCATACATTAAATTCTCAGTGCTATATATATAATGAGTTTCTTTTTGCAAGTTTTTCCTACTAGTAGACAATGAAAGTAAATGAACCTTTGGATAGAACATGTTTTTAGAAATGAATTTTATACTTGATTCACAGATACCTTCTTCTCTTACCCGGAACATGACCCACCGCTCAGTCTCAACAAAGAAATATAAGCAAGTGATCAAAAACCTGGGGCATACTGGAAGAAAATTCATAGAGATACCAGTGAATTATGGGGGGGGGGGCATAATTTTTTTTGAGAGGGACCCACTTTCACTCAAAAAGGACCCAGATTTTTCAAATATAGTCATCTCTGACTATATATAGTACCGCTTTTTGTCTTTTGTTTGAATATGATTTATTAGTAATGGCAGGAGAGGGGTGGAAGGTGGGGGGGGGGGTAAAAAGTAAGATTGAAATGGGAGGTGGCAAAAACATAAATACGGCCCTGTTTATGTTACGATCAAAGCCTGAAGAGTTCATTCATTCAGTAGGGGTGAAAGGAAAAGAAACACATTTACCTTTCACCCCTACTGAAAGCTATATGCAAATGTTTCTTTTTACACTTTAATGGAGTGTAGATTGTTATTCTGTGAAAAACTTTATTAAAGTATAGAATACAAGTGAGTTTCACGCTTTAACTGAATCTATCAGTTATTTCATGAAAAAACTAGGTATTCTATAGAATAATGGATTTCATGTTTCAACGGTAACATATCAATGAGGATTTTTCAGCACACCCCAGCAACATATGTAGAAAACTGCAAATTTTTGCCAAGGAACACAAAAGGTATGTTCTATGCTATAATAAGCTTTTTTGTGATAATTCTTTATACGCATTTGATCAATGCTCTAACTCTATTATTGATTTGAACTTGAGAAACTCTTGCATAACTTCATCGGCTAGAGCTGAAGTGTGTCTTCTCAGAGTTTTCCTTGGGGCCCCTCTTGAAAAGGTTATTATCATACAAATCACACAAACTTTTTTGGGGCCCCTAATTGACTCGGTACCCCGATTGCCCCCCCCCCCAGCCTAACCGTCATTGGCTGAAAGTACCAATTTTTATTAGTAACTCAATTTGTGCCCTGGATATCCCTGGATATCCTTAGTGGTCACACTTCACCCTGTACTGTGAATGGACCTTTTATTTTAAGTTTGTACAGACACCGTACATCACAGTGACATTAAAAAAATTATGAATACTTAAAATTTGTATAGCATGTACAAAAGTTAATAAGGACAAAATTTACATAACCACGTTTCAAAAAGTGTATGAGCATGTGCAATACAAAAAAAAAAAAAAATAATTAAACCACCTATACAGGAACTCCCCTATTTCCTATGGTGCGATGAACGCCCCCTTATATATACTTATTGCCATGAAAACAAATGGTGACATGATGGTTTCTCACCGTCCGACTCCATTCGTTGAAGGACAGCTCCCAGCCTATCCCGGAGATGCACTAGTATATATTTTCAAGGGACAATTAGGTTTTCTTGTGGTGAGTACTGGTGGAGAACTTAAGGCTTCCTTTAACCTTTCAAATGCATCTTGGTGTTCACTGCCCCAATTATGTTTACATTTTTTCCTAGTATGTTGATAAAGTGGGAGGGCAATGTCACTGAAATGGGGGACAAATTGTCTGCACCAATTGCACAAATCAAGAAATCTTTGTAACTGTTTAACATTACGAGACCTTACAAACCGCAGCACGACCTCAGTTTGACAAGGTTTCACATGCCAACCATTTTTTGACAAATTCAAACCTAAATATTCCAAATTTTTTTTATACAAAGTACATTTCTCTGGTTTCAATGTTAAACCTGCTTTGATCAAATACGAAAATGCTTCTTCGAGATTTTTGAGATGATCATGAAACATGGAACTATATAAACGACTATATCGTCGAGATAGAACTCTGTGCATTTCCCTACCAGGTGTCCAAGAATGATTGTCATCATACGTTGAAATGTTGCCAGGGCATTGTTCAAGTCAAAGGGCATGACTTTGAACCTATACATGCCTGATTCCGGGATGAATGAAGTCTTGTCACCATCTTCTGGCTTGACCGGCATCTGCCAATCGTCAGAGGCAAGATCAAAAGTGGAAACATAGGCAGAATCGCCAATCCTTTATAAAATTTGTTCAATACAGGGTAACGGATACCAATCCGGAGCGGTAATTTTGTTTACTTTCTTGTAATCAACGATGAATCTTCAGCCCCCGTTTTCTTCTTGATCAGAAAACATGGAGATCTTCAGTCTGTGGAAGCCGGCTCTATGATTTCATCCTCCAGCATCTGTTTAACCTGGTCCTCCGCCAACTGCTTCTTCCACCGGGGGAGTGGAAATGGAGGTCAAAATACAGGACTACCCTGTGTATAAATTTTATGTTCAATGACCTGAGTTCTACCGGGTCTATCATGAAACAAGTCCTCAAATTTTTACAATTTTTTCAATTCATTTTTTTGTTCGAAAGAAAATTCTGAATTTTCAAGTAATGTGCTCATTTTTTCCCTATCAATTTTTCCACAGTATCGTTGAAGACCACCTTTCAATTCGCTATGTTTGAAATTTACAATTATTTCAGCCAGAAGCCAAAATATCACTACTAATCAGAAAATCAAATGGAGCTCCAGCGAACACTATCAACCACACTATTATGTATCTCAACTGAGCCTTAATGACTCCCGCGGGTTGGCAGAGGAGGCCAGTTGAAAGTCTTTTTCATCGTAAGACTTTATTTCATTTTCATTTCGAGAAATTCTACACGCCAAGTCCAGACTGATTACAGAATTGTCTGCTCCAGTGTCAATGTTCGCTTGCACAAAAACATTGTTCACCTTAACCACAGGTCTTAAAAATTTTTGACGAGAGGGTTTAGAGCCAAAGACACACACCTCCTCCTTATGTATCTCCCGACTCGTTTCCCTGCACCTGTATGATTAACCGTTTAAAGGCAGACCTATGAACAAAGTCACTTATTGTTTTGAAATTTGGAATTTGAGGTCCTTTTGCATGCCTATACATAGATCAACTTTGAAATTTGAAGAAAAATTTTTTTTCTCTGTTTTTCACAATACAATTGGCACTTGGGGAGAGGTGAAAACGGAAACTGGTATCGCCTATATTCTCACAATTATTTATTTCTGGAGTACAGTTATCACATGAAATTTTCTATTTTCTACTACAAATTCAAATTCGCAACACATAATGGTTTTTTAACATAAAAATGAGTGCAGAAAATTCAAATTTTTTTCTAATGTCTGTGCTAAAAGAAGAAAAGCATATATATTTGATAGACCCATTTGTCACATTGGTAGCATTTACACAAAGTGGTTTTTTTTTGTTAAACCGCACACTGTCCTTGCGTCGCAGGCATAATATATGACTGCAGGCTGAATAAAAAATCGCAGGCCATCAAATGACCTGACATATTTTTTTAGTTGACAGCGTGGACCTGGATAAATAATCAACCCCTCCTTCATTCGTAGAAGGTCCATTGTCACTTCTCTTTGGAATTCCAAATGCGAAATAAGATCCGCTTCTCACAACTCTGAATGAATTATCCAACATGCTATAATGGTCATATGGCAAATCTTTTCCAATGGAATCCAGAGCCTCGGATTCTAGAAAGAATTATTTTTATCCCATGCAATAGTTTTTTTTTCCGGTTTGCTCAAAACTGTCTTGCTTTTTCTTTAAGCTTGAGTGTTGCACTTACGTTTTGCTCCTTTTTTATCTTTTGAAGAACATGTTTCAGGAGTTTTCTAACACCTCATCCTTGTTGTTGCAAAATTATCTAGCATTTCATATATATCAGTTGGCACTGTTGATACTAGATCATTTTCAACAATATCAGCTTCATCCATGATGTTCCCATTTTCATTAGCACGTAATTGGCATATATCTACGTCCTCTAATTCAGAATCTGAAAGAGTTTCTAAATATCTTACAGCTTCTTCTAATGTGAGATATCTTTTTGATATGGTTACACTCAGCTGAACACAACAAGACTATCTAAGATTGTCGGCCTCGGTTGGATTAGTCTGCAGTTTGCTAAAACATACATTTTTAAGAATGCAAGAATAAAAATGTACTCACCCAACATAAACAATCCACCCCAAAAAGCACATTCCTGTGTCATATCACCCAGAATTAGCCCCTATACATATGTCGAATGATGACAACACCCTGGGGTTCGAACGGGAAAATCGAAGCAGTGCTCTGCACATTAGATATCTATAGATTCCTGCTGTTTTGAAAGGCCAATGTTCCATAAATGAAACATGCATTTTTGAATGAGCATAGCTCTTCACTGTTTAACAGTATAAAGAAACTAATTGATTTACTTTGATTGATATATTAAATGATATAGAAAGACACGAAATAATTTTCAATTTACTTCAACACTGAAATTTTGGCAAATTTTAATTGAAATGGGGGAAAAAATGCCCCAAAAATGTCAAATTTCAAAATTTTGTCAAAAATGTTTATATCAATCTGAAGTTTCCAAATTTATTTAAAAAAAACATTGAACTCCCAACTACACTCATGTCCATAAATTAAGGATAATGCCAGCTCCGGCAAATAAAGGTTCAGAAACAAAACAAACATTACTTATTCATAAAGTCCATTTATTAAACAAAAGATAAAGAACAAAAACGATGGTGTATGTATGATACCATTCATAAAAACTATGATTTTTGCTCCCTGGAGCAAATGTAAAAAATATTCCTTTACAAAAACTTACTATTGCATGGTTGGTATGATGGTTAATACATTGTATGTCTCCCATGCAATGAAATACAGCCCGTACAATGCCTAGGCATGCTGAGTATCAAATTATCGATCTGATCTTGGGGAAGATCACTCCACTCAGCAAGCAATGCTCTCCGAAGTTCCGGTACACATGTAGGAGGTGGTTGACGGGCTGCAACTCGTTGGCCAAGCATGTCCCACACATGCTCTATCGGATTCAAGTCAGGTGAGAATGCTGGCCATTCCATACGGGTTATATCCTCAGATTCAAGGCATTCGTTTACGATGTTTGCTCTGTGAGGACAGCCGTTGTCATCCTTAAACACAAATTCTGCGCCCATGGCACCCCTAAACAAACGTACATGTTGTTCCAGAATGATGTCCCGATAAATTTGGGCTTTTATGGTTCCAGTTTGAACATGCAGATCTGTTCTGGAACCCAGTATAATTCCACTCCAAACGAGCAATGCTGCACCACCGTAACGGTGTCGTTCAATGATGTTGTCTTGGTGGTAATGGGTAACTGGTGTTCTCCATATGAAAGTCTGACGTGAATCAGACTGCAAGCTAAACCTGGACTCATTGGAAAACATCACACAAGCCCACTGTGACGATGTGCACATTGCATGTTCTCTACTCCAGGCTAATCGCTGCTGACAGTGAGTTGCCGTGAGCGGAACACACCTGACAGGCCTGCAAGCATATAGACCAATATCTCCCAAACGTCTGTACACGGTTTGCCTTGAAACTGTGGTACCCTTGGCTGCAGATAGCTGACGAGACAGGTCGGATGCTGTGCTCCGTCTGCTTCTTTTGGCAGTTACTGCCAAATACCGGTCTTCATTCGGCATTGTAACTCGGGGGCGACCTGTACTGTAACGTCTACTGACATTTCCCTTATCTTGGAATCGTTGCCAAAGCCTAGAGATGACACTTTGGGCAATTCCAAGTTCCTCGGATACTTCCATCTGAGTACACCCACATTCCAGGCGGCCGATAATTCTACCACGTAAAAAAATCATCCACATGCGTCCTCTGTGTCATAACTATTCGCTTATGGCACTGAGCGCTTTACAGAACTCTTGTGAACAATTTTACTTCTTTGCCACCATTCCTTATATACCCCCCTCTTACACTCTCGTCATTGTGATGTACTATCGGCATCATCTGGTGGCTTCCTGAAATTTGCATATCATTTTTGCAGATGTGTGTGATAATTCTACAGGTGAAATTTTTACTTTAGATTTCGATTTCCATGTGATTCTGAATTATCCTTAATTTATGGACATGAGTGTATATACGTTAAATGTTTGAATCAATTTTTATCTGATATTTTTGTACATAGAAACCATTCCATTTATGGAACATTGGCCTTTAAACGGTTAAGGAGCAATTCTGACGAACATGACCCCCCCCCCCCCGCCCAGTCTGGAGAAAATTAAATCAGATCAGACAACAGGACGCGAAACTACCGTGCAAGGTCCCGCTGCATTATGGTGTGATCTGCAAAGCAGCATACTGATCTAAAAGCACAAACAAACTTTGTAAGGACTCAGGCCTCCTTACTTCTAAATAATTCCTAACATGACTAGGTAATTGTTTGACTATTAGTTAAATTTTATCTTTGACAGAAATAGATGGATCATAACTCTAGCTTATATAAAACAAAGCCCAAATAAGAGCTCTTTACATACAATGGGCTTGTGCAATTCCACGCGAGTGTGAAATGGTGAAAAAGTCTCAAGTAACAAGCATTTAAGTGGTGAAAAAATATACAAAGTTACAGTTTTTCCTGTAAATTTGTATATTTTTTTTCTCATGCTTCTTTGAGCTTATCATCTAAAGCTCTGAATATAATTTTTCTAATATTGTATTTTTAACATTTTTTCATTGTCTTTTTTTCGTCCAACATGTTTTTGAGAAGGCAGGTGTCGGGGAACAAGGGTTGGCATTTTTAATGCAATTAGGCATAGCCACCCTTCAGAAACTCCTACACTTTTTGAACCATGCATGGGGTTCCCCCTGATGAAGACCTACTGCATAGGTTCTATTTCACTCTCATGTAAAATTCAATTTTTTTCCATTTTCTTAAAATAATTATTTTCGTGTGTGTGTGTGTATATATATATATATATATATATGAAAAGAAGTAAAATCCTGTTAAAAACATTTCAAGTAAAATATATATCCAAGTCTCAAGATTTTTTACCGGTAAAAAGTTGGGATATCTGATGTAGAGCCAAGTCTAATGCTGTTATTAACTGTGACTCTTTGATTCACAAATCACTCCAAGGATACTCACCTTTAGTTGAAGAACGTTTTGGGACTTAGCAATTACGCAGCACATATCACATCTTACCATTATGTAAAATCTAGTCAAAACACTGTAGATACATGTATTCCTATTCACATTATTTGATGGCATATTATTAATGAACGTGAATAATAAAGCATAGCCAATAGTCAACATATTCTCGCGCCGAAATTGCCAAGTCCCGAAATGTTCTTCAATTATTAAAGGTGTGTAGCCTTGGGGTGATTTGTGAATCAAAGTGCCACAGTTAACAACAGCATAGGCTTGGCTCTATATCAGAAATAACAACTTTTTACGGGCAAAGAATCTCAAGACTTGGCCACATATTTTACATGAAATGTTTTTGATGGGACACAGCTATATATACATATAGTACTTTTTCTATCTAGAAAAAGTTGATTTTTTGGTGTCATTTTTTTTTTTTTTTTGGGAGCTGCTGAAATTTTATGTGTTCAAAGATTTATAAAATTGCCCCACGCAATTAGAAATAAAACTCAAGGAAAAAACAATTTTAATTTGCTAAGAATTATTTTACCTGTTTATAGATAACATTAAAATCGAGGAAAACTATATATTTTATCTCTGATTAACAATTTTAGCTAATTAAAAAATCTAATTAAACTGCTGTGTTGGTGTATTTTTACAATTAAAAATATACTAACAGCACTAATTTAAATCAATTTTTGTAAAAAAAATTTCTTCAATATGTTTTTATGGGGTGAACTATAGAGGGTCAAGTTGAAGACCTCTGCTGCTTAATCAACACACATAGACAACATCACACTCTTGGGTCAAAAAGTCCTGGAGTTGATAATGATTCAGTCCCCTTGCCGAAATGGTGATTAACATATACATAGAGTATATATTGTATATATTATGGTGTTGGAAAAAATTGTGCTAAATCTCTAAAAAAAACCACTGAACTATCTTTATCCCAATGAACATTTTTATTTTATAAAATGTAGTACTTTTATTGTCATTTATCTGCAACAAACTATAACTTCAGGCTTTATTAACTTCAGTCGAGACAGAATTTTCAACACTTTGCAACAGATGGCACCCCAATTCACATCCAAAGACCACTCATATGCAGCAAATACAAAGGCGAACTCCCCGGACGACCAGACACACATAAACACCACCCCTCCATGACTCATTTATGTGCATTCTGACCACGAGGTCCTGATGACGGCTCTCCATTGTAGAGACGAAATGTGTCGACCATTTGACCAATTAGATTTTATTTGTCTTAAAAACATGTCAAATTTTTTTTGTATAAATTAAAACCGGGCAAAGTTCTAATTTTTGTGATGAGGACAAAATAACTTGTAAAAGAAAGCTACAAGGATGAGTTATCCTAGCCTATTTAGAAGAATTTCATACACATTTTCTTCTATAATCTTTAGGCCGAGAGTGAAAAAAAATATTTTTCAATTATCGCAATAAACACTTTTTTTTTCAATTGAAAACATAGTGAAACCCTGTTATTCAAGAACAGATTTATTGATAAGAGAAAGTGTACAATGAGTGTACTGCACCAGTTTTTTCAAGTTTGCCAAGAAAATTTTTTCAACAGTGCATGTTTTTACTTGCTGGTCATTACATTCCAAGTGCTATCATCTCTCTCCATCTGTTTCATTCAAATCATGTCGAAAGTTGTTCTTCTTTCAATATCTGAAAAACTGAAATTTTTTTATCATAAAACCAATACAGACTAAAAGCAATGCCGCCATTATTTCCCTTTGTTTATTTTGTTTTTTCCTCGTTAGTGATGGAAGGAACACGCCACATATTTCGTCAGCTTGGACAGGGTGTATTAACTTCAGTCGAGACAGAATTTTCAACACTTTGCAACAGATGGTGCCTCAATCCACAACCAAAGACCACTCGGATGCAGCAAATACAAAGGCGAACTTTTCGGATGACCAGACACATAAACATCACCCCTCCACTACTCATTTGTGTGAATTCTGACCACGAGATCCTGATGACGGCTCTCCGTTGTAGAGCCAAAACGCGTCGACCATTCGACTAATTAAATTTCATTTGTTTTAAAAATGTGTCAATTTTTTGTATATTTTGTCCTTTTTAGAGAAGTGTTTAATTAAAAAAATAGTTGGGTACATTTCCAAAACACATAATTTTCTTGAATCAATAATAATACCTGAGACTAACAATGAAAGAATTTAATTTTTATAATGGTACAATGAGGATTTGATTTATTTGAAAATAAATAATATAATAAGAACCTTTGAATGTTCTCGCAGCTCATCCACTATTAACCTATCAACACGTGAAGGACTGGCTGAAAGACGTGGTAAAGGAATATTGTTTGTGCTCGATACTTTTCTGCCAGGGTTATGACGTGCAAGTTCAGCTTCAGTCTGAAAACACAAAAATTAGTATAAATACAGCGAAACTTCATTGCAACAATACTCAATATGATGATAAATTTCTTTACAATGATATTTTTGAAAATCTTGATTAAAATTGCCTTTAGTCAACTATCAAAAACCTTTCAATCACTCCATATACAG
Organism: Pholcus phalangioides; assembly: GCF_987345545.1. Classification (NCBI taxonomy): domain Eukaryota; kingdom Metazoa; phylum Arthropoda; class Arachnida; order Araneae; family Pholcidae; genus Pholcus; species Pholcus phalangioides. Next base: position 24,599,779 of record NW_028301604.1, on the reverse strand, counting down.
TATAACAATATTTTCTGAAGATATTTGGAAACCACTACAACAACCTTTTTTTTATACCTCAAAATCATCTTTGATATACAAGGATTTTGTAAACAGTTTAGACAAAACTGCATGGATGATAGTACCCATCAAGGCAAACAATATTTATGGTGAACTTATGGTCAAAATCCACTCAGTGTCAAAAAAGCGTAAATCATCGATGTTGAAGTTTCTGTTGGCAAAGTGTGGTTATGCATAAATACAGACGGAAATAACGATCGGCAAATTAATGGATTTATTTAACGAAAGCATATCGATCTCTACTAGAAATCATTGAGAAATCCAAGTCCATATTGTGCCAAATATATACTGACAAAACAACGTAAACATTATACAGACACTCATAACACTAACAAAGAACAACGCAGGATCCCAACTGTTCATATATATACACACTACAACAATGTGCAATCGCGTCATGATTTACATATCAGATCGATCACGATCCGGTTGAGTTCATTTAATTCGCACAAAAGACAAAACAATCCTAACAGTTTTAACAGTGAAAAAAAAAAAGAGCCATAATGAAATCATAAGTTGCAAAATCCAGTGCAGACCAGTGAAAGACTCAAAGGAGATGCTCACAGTGATGTCCAATGGTGTCTTTGCACAGTTCACATCATTGAATGAAAGACTGGTGCACATTCACATAGACTCCTGGTGTCATATTTATTTTGTCCACTGAAACAAGGAATCTTGTGACAAGATCTTCAGCAGAGTCTATAAGCATCTCATACACCAATGCTTTCATATGCTCTCTCAAGAAAGAGTTCAGTTGTAATAATACTTGTTACCCAGCATAAGGGTCTAATGCCAGGCCTCAAATCGGTAACAATCGCCTGAACCATCAATATTACTACCGTGTTGAATTATGCTGACAATATAAATACCTTGTTTTGCTGGCAGATGACTGCAGACATCCAATGGAGGTATTTGGTCTTTGTGTTTTCATAATGTAATGGTTTTACTCAGTACTGTTGGAAGACTTGGCTAGTTTGTCTTGTATTGTTTAGTGTTACCATTTTGACGTTGTATAATTGTGATATTTTTGTATGTTGTTTATGTAAATTTCCTTGCAAAGTAAAATTTTTCATTTGAAGACAAATAAGTTCCATCAAACAAAGAAATTTTCAGATTCATTGATCAAGTCTGTTTACCTACGACTCGTGGTTGAGTTTCTCACTCACTGCCACTAATCTCATGATTTAATATGAATTTTTATACCTAATATTTAGCGCCTGGGCACTCAATCATCACTGCCTAGCCTGGAAAGTTTTAATTCCATAACAAATTTTTCCCTGAGTTTTCTACAGATGCCTAGCTCATTCTCGTCTTCCTGTAGTGATCGGTAGAGCATTGCTACTCTTACTATGTATACTGGCGTTCACAATTGAGCAGACAATTTAGTGTCTGAGGGCGTACTTCCCATGTGGACTCCTGAACTTCATCAAGCCCTGTGATTGACAGACTATTTCTCCATATGACCAGTTAATTCATAATGAAATCTACGATGGGTCTTCTCTGATTTGTGCTTTGCTCTATCAAAACTGCCCATTTCTCAGAAAGGGCTGATGGTTTTCTCTCAAACCTCTGTACTTTTGGAAATGATGAGTTCTAAGATTTCAAGTAAATCAATAGATGATGATGAACCGGACAAATCGCCAAATTAGCTGATCACATGAGCAACAAGAGACATAGAAATTGAATGGACATAAAGGAACTTGGCGTGATTGTTGGGGAGAAATTTTTGATTTAATCACAAGCAGTGTATTTTTCCTATTTTGTGAATGTTGAGAATAAATTTAAATTGTTTTGTAAATTCAATTTTACAGAATTAACTTTAGAAAAATTATCTTCAACAAATTTGATTAATTTAACATGAATAAATATTCCTTGGTGAAAAATTACACTATGTTTTCTTTCAATGAAACATTGTGCAGTGAATTTAGGTCTGGTGAACGTAGAGCTCATGTCACCATCCATCCACAGTCTGGAATATTGGGCATTCAGGACATGTCTGCTAGTCGTGCTGAAGTGTGCATGATTGACAGCTATGTTTTGGAGAAGTGCTGCTTCTCTGGGAGAGTGAAAATGACATCAGAATTGAGGACTTGTGCAGGTTAGACATGTTTCTAAAGGTTTCATTTTTTTGACACTGAGTGGATTGCCACCAGAGGGTGCATAATAAATGGTGTTCCTCTTGTGGGTACTATCACCCCTAAATTGTTTTTAAACAGTTTAAAAATGCCTCATATTTTTAAACTCCTCACCATAAGCATAAACTTGTATCCGGCCCATAGGCCCCTCCCCCCAAAAAAATTCAGGTGGATATGTTTCTCACACTTGGCTCAGAAAAAAACTTTTCAACAATTATTTTAAATATTAGCTAGTATAAATCATCTGCTCTAAATTTTATTTTATTACTTTTCTTTTAGAATCTCAATTGACTTGTTCTTTGATAATTTTGTTCTGTAACAATAGCAGTCTTATCTCACGGCCACCCCTGCCACTCCATCCCAAATTGCATCCCCCCAGAGTGCTGCCAAGGCAATTTTAGAGATATCTTGGGGGCAGGAGGTCCTTTCTTGCTTGTACATTTGGTAAACTCAAGAGCATCTTTTCTTCTTTCGTTGAGTGTGATCCCTGGGGAAGGAAAACAGAAAAAAAAAGTATGAGGAAGTAAAGTAAACACCGATTAAGCTGACTAACAAGTTATAGGGCCCATATAATTTTTCGAGTCTTCACAAAAATAACTAGAGATGTAGAATCAAATAAATATTAAAATACAAATATAAATATATATATATAAATATAAATATATTAAATACATAATCAACATAAAAAAATAAAATAAGAAATGACTGGAAATTTTCAAAGATTCAGCAGCCTCTGAGCTGGGAACCACCACATTCTAATAATAGGAATGTACAATTTCCTCCTTATAAATCAGGGATTCCCAAACTATTTACGTTCACAGCATTTTTAGAAATTTCAAATATTTCCAGCCAGGGCCACAACAAGATGCTGGATCAGCCATGGCGAGCATACATTTTGGCACTCCCTTGTAATGTTGAAGGAGAGGTTAAATGGTGAAGTTTGAGCCCCCTCCCTCTTGCCCAGCAACCGGGATACTTCTTGCCTACCCCCACCAGTTGCAGCACTGTTTCCAGCAGCCCAGCCAATATCCAGGCACTTCTGTAACCAAGGCCAGAACTACGGAAGAGGGCAGTTGCCCCAGGAAACAGTCTTGAGGGGCCGCGAATTCTAGGGAAAACAAAAAATAATATTTTTGAAATAATCAATTTTACAGTGGTGAGGGTGGTAAAATTACAAATTTTTTTTCCCCACGACAAAAAAGATTATGACTCCTAGATAAACACCAGCAATAGTAGATACTATAGCTGGTGCTGCCTAGTTACACATAATCAAACTGGGATTTTGAACAGATCTTTCACAAGGTCCCTGGGTAGGATTTCTTACAGGGAGTCAAGGGCTTCGAACCTGTGAGTACTCATCTTGAGCTTTATGGAGGAAATTTGACCTCAGAATCGATTCTGAGGTGCTAGGACTATGACTTCCCCCGAGGGCCATGAATGACCCATTTTTTATTATTTTTTTAAATTAACAACATGATCCTCACGTCTTTCTAAGAGACCTATATGATCTGTCCAGAGAATTTGTCAGTGTTAGTAGACACCCATGCCCGAACCGGAATTTGCATCAAGCTTGCCTTTGACCATGCAGGTAAGAGGCAAGCTCCCTAGCCCATGTCTGCAGTGAAAGAAAAAGAAAGATTCTCATCATTTTTTTTCACGCTAGAAATTCACTACAAAGGAGCCCCTGAAAAATTTGGCAAACATCCCAGTCAAGGGACCCCTGCTTCAAGATGTGGGGCCAAGGCTCAGACCTTATGCCACAAATCACCTTGCACGGCTCTAATGTTGCTACTTACGGGACTCACAATAGCAGCATTTCTCAACTATGGCCAACAGACCAGAGTTCATTCCAGGCCCTTAGGCTGAAGTCCTGTCAGGTATTTCCCTACATGTAGGCTGTGTAAACCATCCTATGTGAATCATACTTACAGAGAATGAAATTTGAACACCATATTTGTCACCAAAACTTAAAATTATCAAATATCATTTGCTTTCTTAATCCTGAAACAGGAATAAGAAAGTCTGTCTTTCTGTAGCAGGGTGTCTACCAGTTACAAAAAGCAAAATTCAGTGACTTTTTGGGGACTTTTCTGTGATCTTTTCTCATTCAAGGCTCCCACTCAAAAAATTAGAAAAAGTAGGATGGGGGAGGGTAGCCTTAGACAACATAATCATGACATAATAAAAAAAATCCCTAGAATTTATTTTTTTTGAAAAATTTCAAAATTAATTTTTTTTCCATAGCACACTATTTCAGTATCCTGTAAGATTGACTCAAGCCAAAGAAAAATGACAGAAATGACTTGGTAGCAAAAACAATTTTTGACCAAAATGGGTTATATTAGCAACCACACAATTCTTTTCTATCTCCTCACAATATATATATTACATTCTTTTTTGGGAGCCTTCCACAGTCCAGTCTGTCACACAACTCTCTTCGACAATACACACAGCAAATTATGAAGATATGTAAGTTTTTTAAGAATGACTCTTTCGATACCACTTCCAAAAGCAAAATGTGTAAATTACAAGGTCCGATATAAAGAAGTCAAGGTGGACCAGATGGTTTTACAGCATTTTCCATCATTTTTAAAAAGGATTTGTCTAAATTTTAGTGGTCAATGGCAGTGTAATCGTTTTTGACAAATGAAGCACTTTCATTTCTAGCTCTTTGCTGTGCATTGTAAATATTGTTTATGCCTCTGCATTCCTTAAAAACACAGAAGACAATTGAATGCTATTAGGTATCATCAGTCACAAAACCTAGAATAGGTCTATGTACCCAACTGCTTTGTTATGCAAACTGTTATTTCACCTATACACAAAATGTGCACCATAATTTTGAACCATGAATGTTAGTTACTGTATAATGAATAGCCCAAGACCATGAAGTAGTAAATGCAAAATTATTTTTCAACCAGGCAGAAGTTTTTAATGGCTACTCTACTTGTAGAACCCTCAAACTAAGCAAATGAAAAATTACTAAACCATCAAATGGTCCACATACACCCTACCCCCAAATAACCTTAAAAACAATACAATTTCTGCTTTGGCAGACTCATTAATTGCACTCTACTACATTTGTATTATTTGGCATTATGCCCATGATTCCCTTCTCAATTAAAATCAATTACCCAAATTTTGTTGATAGGATTTTGTTAAAAAAGTAGGAAAAGTAGAACAAAGTGGGACATTTTACCAAAAAGTAGGAAAAATAAGACGAGTGGGAGCCCTGCATTCGGAAAAATGAGCCATGCTAGACTGTTTTCTTACATTAGTTGTTCCCAAACAGTGAGTAGCGATCACCTAAGGGTGTTTGGGTTAATAAAATAGAGGGTCTTACTAAAAGGCGGAACGCAAGTAAATTAACAAAAAAAGACCAGAATTTTGTTTCAAATTTGTTAAATTTAAAGTTGATTTAAATACAACGTCCCATAGAAACTGGACCCTAAGGGCTCAAGCTTCATAACCCCCCTTCCAAAAGCATAAGTGGATACAGGTTGTTTCCCTAACAAGGTGGGGGGCTAGTATCCACCATTTGATCTTCTGCCTACGGCAATAATGTTTTTTAATTGGGGAGGGGTGATCGTTTTCATTGCTCCCCCCCCGTATCCCCACCCAGTGCTGACTTAAGGCAAGGGCCGGGGGCCTCAAGAGAAAAGGGGCCACACATAAATGAGACTTGGTTAAAATTTTTAAGAATTTGCCAGGTAGGCCTTCAGAAATATCACTCTGCCCAGGGGCCCCATGATGCTCTTAAGACAGCCCTGTCCCCACCCATGGCTTTAATCCAGTGGTTCTCAACCGGGGGCCACAGATGAAAATCTCGCAAAAGGGGAGCCACGGCTGCTTATAGGGGGGCCACGAAGAAATGTGGAAAATGCGTGTCTAAAAACATTTCATTTCCAACAAAAAAATATGTAGAATATTTTTCCCATTACTTTCCTTGTTAAAGTAACATTAACATGAGGTGAAAGGGGGGGGGGAAGAAAAAGTTTTGCGTGTATCTAGGTGGTTTTACGACATACGTTGTGGGGGCTGACAATGCGCCAAGACACAACGTCCATAGAAATAGCTTCGGGTCAAAAGTTTAGTCTTTCTTTTTAGGAGGCTTTCCTTCAGAGGCCTTTGCTCATGAGATCATTTGATAAAATGGAATTACAGAACCCCCGAAATAATTGTAAAGACAGGAAATTGTCCGGAGACTTTTCATACAAAGAAGCTGCCATTTAAAGCGCAGACAAAGATTTTTTGACCATTCATTGATATTCTTTTGGGTGCTGGCTATGGTGATTGTGTAGTAAATGTAATCCCGGAAGAAGAGGGGTTAAAAAAATATTAGTTCGTCAATGTGGGGGGATACGGAACATCCTTTCCAAGCAAATACAGACAGATAGCCATCTAGCATAGAACAAACTCTCCCCAGCTGGACACTGGGTGGTCTGTTGGAGTCAGAAAATCAAATAAAGAATGATTGCTATATGCGTGGTTTTTTTTATGACTTTTGAGTGGGGGTGCAATGCATTGCCACTGCCGAAAAGAAATAGCAGTATACTATGAAAGCCAGGGAAATCGAATTCCTGTTACCGTAATAATAAAAATAAAAGGAGGAGGAATGGTGTCGCCTGTCTTTAAGGGATATTTGTTAGCCAATATGGTCCTTAAGGCAGAGTCATAAATACAATTCAAACAAATAAAAATAATAATTTGGACTCGTGATTGGATGGCAGGATAGTTCAATGCCTACTGTAAGAATTTGAGTGATTAAAGATTAAATTTAGTACTTGAGCAAGTCTCAGATAATCTTATTAGTTTAACGAAAACACAAGTGAATATAGTGATTTGCGTGTGTGTGTGTGTTTATGTAATTTGTCATAAACTCATAAGAGATTGTGCAACATCATTAAAAGATTTCGAGACCAATGTTTATGTATATATATACGGTGTAATTCTATTGAATCTGACATCTTCTGCAATCTAAAAGAAGGTAAGACTTGTTTGCATTGCTTTTTTCTCAATTTTAATTTAAAATGCGAAATAAGGACTTTAACGGAAATAAGCCCTGGAATTAACAAATTTTCAACTTGATAGATAAATCCCTGGTGCTATGTTGCCACGGTGACTAGAAAATCGGTATTGGCGCCTAAAATTTTCTGTATGTGATTGATAAATTTGAGTTATGAATGACACAATTTTTTTCTGATTTCATGACTTTTTTTGGATTTGCAATGATAAATTGATTAATGTGTGTTTGTTCAGAGCCTTATCAAGTTTGTGTAGTTTGTAGAGCTTGACAATATAGTTCGGGGATTATTCACCTCTACACTTATACGTGAAATACGTATATCATTACACATTTGGACATGTCAAAATCCAAAACATTTTTGTAGCCCTAAAACAGGATGGCCTTAGTCGCAGTAATCTTCATTGCATTATATATGTATCATTGAACATTTAAACACACTCGGTGTTTGCTTTTAGTAAACTATTACTCAGTACAGTGGAACCTCGTTTATACGACGTTGAAGAGGCCATAAAACAGTTGGCTGCACAAAAATGCGAAAATCACACACCTGAAACTTCTCTGAAAGTTACCCCCCCCTCGCCTCATATGATATATCTCAATGAAAATATAAAAAAAGAAAATAATTTCTTTGATTAGGTGTGAAATTTTGTAATATAAAAACCCATAAACGGGGAAAAGTACCCAAGAAATTCAATTTTTTAAAATTATATTACTGCATAACTTACCTAAGAAACTCTTAATTGGCATAATATTACTGTTGCTTCAATCCCAAGAATTCTTATGCTATTCCTTTCAGGATTTAAAAGGAAAAAGAGAAAAACATAATTTCAAGCACATTTAATATTTAAAAATATCTTATTTTCGTCTATTTTGGTCATCGTTCGGTCTTATTTTCGTTTGTTTTGCTGATTGGTTTCTATAATGCTGATACAATGTATTGAGACCTCCTCTAAGATTAACACCAGCAGCTCTTTAATGGTTTTCTAAAAGAAAGAACCGATATTGTACATATGCTGTTCGATACTGACCTATTACCGATACTGTTTACTATTAACAGCCTTGTATCATCCCAAATAATTTCAATGCACTTCCCTACTCTGCAGGAATAATGTTGTGGACATTAGAAGAAAAAAAAATCCTAAAGGGCATATGGCCACATTTTAAATACCTAATTCAAATCCATTTGTTTGAGACTCACTGTGTCTGCTGATTTCTCAGAAAATGCAATGAATTCTGACCTAAGTGTATATATGCATTAAAATTTCTATAGGTGGCTCAATGTATCTCTTCGTATCTGTCAATTTAAAGTTTATGGCTTTTGAGGTCAAAAATTCCACAAAAATTACGCGGATTTTATACATAGGAATAATTTACATAGATTTCAAACATTTAGAGTTCAAGTTGAAGTGAAAATGTCAAATACTGTAATTGAAGTTGCGTGTCGCATAGTGGTCAGTTTTGCAAAAATCGTGACCAAAAAACCCCCCAAAAAAAAGTTTTGTCATTCAACTCTGATTTTTTCACAGATGAAGAGTGATTAAACTCTACCTTCTTGAAGCACTTTTTTTCTTTGCTCATCACGCATCTTAGTTTTTGCCCAGAAGGAGCTTCAATTATACTAAACTTCTTAAAAAATCACTCTTGTTCAGAAATTTTGTAGCTCTTCAGGTAATTTTAGGAAGTTAATTTTTTTTCTTCAAGTGTGTTAGATTTTAATTTATAATACATAATATTAATTAATTATTATAATTAATAATTTATAAATACATTTTTAATTTTGTTTTGGTATTTTTATTAAACAATAAATTATTGTTTCAACCAAATCAAGAATAAGTATTTTAGAAGCTACTGTTAATTGCTCCTGACAACATGCATGAAAGATTTTAGTTGAACAATATCGTGTGGATACAGTCCCTTTATTAGTTATGGTAGAGAAGAAAAGAAGAAAGGGATGGGAAGGAAAAAAGATAAAAGGGCAACTAGATGGGAGATACCTTTTGCACAAATGCTCCGAAGTCCCTATGATCGCAAGTGACACCGTGCGTATTTGTTTATACATCGTGGGAATCCAGGGAGTTGTGTCAGAGGAGATTTATTATGTAGGTTTGTTAGACTGTCCCGTAAAATCAGGGACGGGCTTAAGCATTTTGTGGCCCGGTGCAAAAAAAAATAGCGGTCCCTCTGAACAGGGGTTTTCCAATACCCCAGGGTGGTGTCCCGTGTCCATGGGTGACTCCGGCCCACCAGGTTCACACTGGTGTCAAAAAACGACTGTAAAACTACTTCGTGGTCATAAAAAACATACCATTTGGCAATAAATATGGACGAAAGTGTGCGCTTCCCAGTGAAAAAATTGCAAGTGCTCCCCCAGGTACTTGAAGGTTTTGGGCTCTCAGGGATAGAAAACCGATTATCTACCCAGGCTTCAAATTCTCTATTTTGGACAGAATTTTAAGCTATTGGTTTGTTAAGAAGTTGAAGTCAAAAATGTAATCAAAACATTTTTATTCTCTTTTGGAGCCCCAAAAATTTAGCAGCCCGGTGCGGACGCACCCTTCGGACCTGCCCAAGTCCGACCCTGCGTAAAATACAGGACAGAACAATAATTCTCATATTATTCGGCAATTGGGCGGGGGAGGCGATCCTTCCCCTTGGGACCTATGTTTGGTCCAAGAGATATAATAGTTTTTAGAGATATGACAACGCATTTCAGTATAATTAACTGTGACATTAATGATGAATCTCTACTACAGGGGTCTTTAACGCATGACTCGCGATACACATTCGTCTCTCGGAGCTTTTTGTTATGGCCCACCGGTCATTTAACAATTAATTCTAGAATTAATGAAAGAAATTATTTCGGAATGGATTATAGAAATAATTCTAGAATAAATGAAAGAAATAATTCTAGAATAAATGAAAGAAATAATTCTAGAATAAATGAAAGAAATAATTCTAGAATAAATGAAAGAAATAAGTCTAGAATAAATGAAAGAAATAATTCTAGAACAAATGAAAGAAATAATTTTGGAATTGATTATAGAAATAATTTTAGAATAAATGAAAAAATTATTTTAGAATTGATGAAACAAATAATTTTAGAATTACTGAAATAAGTAATTACATAATCATTTACAGTAATTTCAACACACTTGAAATTTCAGAATAAATTAGTTGAAACAGTAATTAATCAAAGACTTTTCAGAATAATTAATAAGAATTAATTAATAAAATAAATAATATTGGAGTAAATGAAAAGTCTTCAATTATTTTTGTCCCTGTTTGACTCGGGACCCAATTGGCACCTTCTATTCAGATAACATTAAATTATATGAATTGGTAGTCCGCGGGCTTCGTAGGAAGTTTCGATTTGGCCCGCTATGTCTGAAAGGTTGAAGACCCCTGCTCTACTTCGATAACTAGCGGCAATCAACTTAAACTAGAAGAAAGAAAGTGTTTCCCTTCCATAATCTATCAACTTAACTAAAAATTAGGTCCAATAATTTTCACATGTCAAAATGAAATTATTTAGTGATTATTTAATTAAGGAATTGCAGTTTTTAACTTTTTTTGTTACAAAATAACCGTTCCGTGTTTTTGATATGCACAAAATTAAACAGGAATTTTTTCCCATTTTTCTAAAATAAACGGATCAAAAATGGTAATAGGTTAAAAGATTTTCGAAGAAGTCGACAAATATTATGATAAGTGGATAAACGAGAATAATGTATTGTCGGATAATCAGCATGGGTTCAGGAAGGGGAAGTCATGTGTAACTAATCTCCTTTGCTTCTATGATCATGTGACGAAGGCTTTGGGTAAGGGCAAAAATGTACATGTTGTTTACCTTGATTTCCAGAAGGCGTTCGATCATGTCCAACATGGTAAAATCTTGAAGCGTTCACACGAGATTGGAATTGGGGGCAACTTGCTGAATTGGATAGAATTGTGGTTAAGAAATAGGTCGCAACGAGTTATGGTGAATGGGGAATTCTCTGGTTGGACACCCGCCACAAGTGGAGCTCTTCAAAGAAGTGTCCTTGGCCAAATACTTTTTTCACTTTTTTCCGATAAACTCGATCAGGGTATCGATGGGATTACTAGCAAATTCGCAGATGATGTGAAGCTAATGGGGGTAATCGGGAATCAAAGCGATAGGTAGTTGCTCCAGACCAACTTAAACAGGATTGCAGCATGGGCAAATGAATGGAGCATGACGTTTAGCGTTGATAAGTGCATGGTCGCTCATTTTGGTTCAAACAACCCACGGTTCTCTTATGAGTTGAATCATAGGCGGAGATAGACTTGGAAGTCTGGAGGGGGGGGCACGGTCATTATTGCTGGGGGGGGGCAAGATGATGATGATGTCAATTCGTATGTACATTTATACATTAGATCAGTTGACTCCACCTTTGACGCTGGGTGGTGCCCCCCCCCCCCCGTATATCCACCCATGAGTTGAATGGTGTCACTATCCCGGATGCAACTAGGGTCACCGATTTGGGAATTCGCATTGACGAGCGGCTTAGGTTTTCTGAACATTGTTCAGCGGTGGTCAAAAAAGTGAATAGAATGGTCGGTCCCATTTTCAAAAAGGTCTCTTCGCGTTTTCCGTTCTCCTAAAATCATTCTTCCGTTTTTTCGAGGCTTAGTTCGCCTCAACTGGAGTATGCTGTAAGGTTTTGGAGACCATACCTACAGAGGGACATAGACTTGGTTGAAGGGGTGCAGAGAAGAGCTACGCATGTCCTTATTGGCACATGGGGCTTGAGTTATGAAGAGAGACTTCATTTTTTGAATATGTTTACATTGGATGAACGCAGGTGTCGAGGAGATATGATCGAAGTGTTCAAAATTTTCAATGGGATGGATAGGATGGACCATGAACTTTTAGTACACCGCCAATCGACTGCTTTTACAAGGAGACACCAGTATCGATTGGTGAGGGACAATGCAAGGCTATGGTGTCGCAGGGAATTTTTCTCTAATAGGGTTGTTAATAAATGGAATAGCTTACCCCCGGAGGTAGTAAATTGTAACACAATTGGCACGTTTAAAAAGAAATACGATAAACATGTTGGGGTAAATCGAGAAGCTCTGTCCATTCTTAGAATAAGACAACCATAGGTATTCTTTATGGGCATTGTATAATATTTTATCATGTGTATATATTGTTTACAAGTTTTGTTAATTGCATTTTTAATCGGGTTGCTATATTTTTGAAATATATGACATCCATATTTTTATGGGCATCTTTTTCTCAGTCACCTCGTTAGGCATTTTGCTTGTTGTGGCGTTGTATTTGTATTACAAATTACCGAAAATTGGCTGAGAGGAAGGTTTCTTGGCTTCACTGATTTCGGTTTTCAAAATGAAATTCATTGTTTAATTTTGTGGTTTCAGACAATTTAAAAATTAGTTTATATTGAGTGAATAATTTTTTTTTTAGATTACCCATGGCTTCCTCGGTAAAAAAAAAATGCTGACATTACTCAGTCGAGTATCTTGGTTATGGATTCATTCCATCACCACAAGAGAAAACATTGCCTATGTGTTTGTTATGCATGAATACGCTTTCCAATGAAAGCATGCATCCGTGTAAGTTGCAAAAGCATCTGGAATCATCTCATAAAGACAAGAAGGATAAACCATTACAGTATTTTCAAGCATTGAGGGATAAATTTGAAACAAGATCGACAGTAAGAACAATGTTTTCTCTGAAATCGATTGTAAATGAAAAAGGTTTGATAGCCTCTTACGAGATATCAAAACTGATAGCCAAGGAAAACAAACCTCACACTATTGGGGAATCACTGATTTTGCCAGCAGTGTTGGTGGTAATCAAAACTGTCATGAACCAAAATGCTCGTGAAGTTATTGAATCCATCCCTTTGAGAAATTCAACAGTGTCGAAACGAATTGATGAAATGGCAGAAGATGTAGAAAACCTACTCATCTCCTGGTTGAAAACCATGAAATTTGCTCTGCAAATTGATGAATCTACATTACCAGATAACACTGCAATACTGATGGCCTATGTTAGATATTTGCATGACAACAAATTGAAAGAAGAAATGCTATTTGCACGCAAACTTAAAACAGATACTACAGGAGAAACAATTTTTGAAGAGGTTAAAGCATATTTCAAAGAAAAAGATATCCCTCTTCAGAACATTTTAGCCTGTGCTACAGATGGGGCCGCTGCTATGACGGGAAGATACAGAGGATTCATTGCGTATTTGAAAAGTGTTGTACCAGAAGTGTTTTGCATTCACTGCATAGTTCACAAACAACACTTGGTTTAAAAAAAACTGGCAGGTCGTTTGCACAAGTCTATTCAGATCGTAATAAAAGCAATCAACTGTATTAAATCAAGCGCTCTTCAAGACCGCCTGTTTCGACAGCTATGTGAAGACAATGGTGAGGACTTCACACGTTTGTTGATGCATACTGAAATACGTTGGCTGTCCAAGGGTAACTGCCTTTCCCGTTTTGTCACCCTCTGGCAATCAATTGTTACATTCTTCGAAGACAAGAAAATGTGAGACAAATTGATCGCAAATAAGTGTGACATATTTTACCTAAGTGATGTCTTCGAAAAGCTCAATTCCTTGAAAAAATGTTACAGGGTAGCCACTGTGACATTTTTTCGAGCAAAGAAATCATCACTGGTTTTCTAAAAAAGTGAAGTTGTATGCTGCCAATGTTGGACGGTGAGAGTTCGTCCAGTTTCCTTCCTTGGCAGTAATCAGCCATGAACTGAAAGACGATGATGTAATTGTGTATGTGGGCCATCTAAAGCAACTCCATAGTGACATGGAAATTCGTTTCCATGATCTGCTCGAAATGAAAATTCCTTCCTGGGTGGTTAATCCATTTATTGTGGATGTCGAAGATGTTGATATTTCACTACAAGAAGCGCTGATTGACTTACAAAGCAGCATGGCAGCAAAATTATCTTTCGATACAGATAAACACCATTTTTGGAGTGCTGCGTCTAAAAGCTTCCCACAGCTTTGGGATAAAGTGAAGTTATTTTTCATGCCGTTTCTGACTTCTTACCTAGTAGAATCGGGTTTTAATCGTGTGAACAATTTGCTCAGCAAAGCAAGAAATCGCCTCAACATAACGGACAGAGGTGATTTAGGTTTATCCCTCACATCGATAGAACCAGACATAAAGAAACTTGTTTCTGGTCATCAAGCACAAGGGTCACATTGATTAAAAATCATTTATTGCATTTTTTACTGTATTGCATTATCCTATGAGGTCCCTGTACTGTACACCTTTATCTACCTATACGGTGATACTGTGTTTCTCATCAAGCCGCATATATTTTCCCATGTCTCATTTTTTAACCCCATTTTTTAACTTCACATTTTACTGTACTATGTCATTATTGCATCAATACTTTGTGTATCATAATTTCCGCAACATGACATTTTAGCATCAATTTTGTGCTGCTTTTTTTTCTCGCCTTTTCCTACCCACTGCAAATATGTGATCATTCTCTGCAACGTGACATTTTGGATCAACTTTCTGTATAGCTGTTTCTCGAAGCTCCCGGCTTGGTGCCACCCTACTTTCCTGCATGTCACATTTCATGTCGCACATTGCATATAACCATCTTTGAATCAGGTCTTCTGCAAAATGCACAGTTTTTTTCAACTGCTGTTTTTGTGTGGCACTACTTTTTTTTTTTTTTTTTTGCACCACAATCTCTGCATTAAGAAGACAACATGTATCAATTTTTGGTACATCTGTCTCTCGTGGTTCACCAAGGATTGTGACCCACCGTCTATATATAGCTATATTTTATTTTTTATGTCTCTCACACACACACATATGTATGCTTATTTTGGTTTTTTTGCTTCACATTCTCTGCATCAAGTTTTCGTAAAGCCTAAACCTAAGCATTGTCGGACCTAAGCATTGTGCCGCACTAATATATTTTTTTTCATACCGCACATATGTATACATATTTTATATTTTTTTGCATCATATTCTCCACTCAAGATACTCGCTATGAATATTTCATGCAGCTGTTCTCGTGGACACCAAGCATTGTGCTGCACTGTACAGCTTAATATATTTTTTTATACAGCACATATGTATGAATTTTTTTTTACATCACATTCTCCGCTCAAGATACTCTCTATGAATATTTCGTGCAGCTGTTCTCGTGGAAACCAAGCATTATGCCGCACTAATATATTTTTTTAATACTGCACATATGTATATATATTTTATATTTTTTTAAATCATATTCTCTGCTCAAGATACTCTCTATGAATATTTTGTGCAGCTGTTCTCGTGGACACCAAGCATTGTGCCGCACTGTACAGC
Source organism: Pholcus phalangioides (assembly GCF_987345545.1). Lineage (NCBI taxonomy): Eukaryota > Metazoa > Arthropoda > Arachnida > Araneae > Pholcidae > Pholcus > Pholcus phalangioides. Next base: position 24,584,212 of record NW_028301604.1, on the reverse strand, counting down.
TTAATATATTTTTTTATACTGCACATATGTATGAATATTTTTTTACATCACATTCTCCGCATCAAGATACTCTCTATGAATATTTCGTGCAGCTGTTCTCGTGGGCACCAAACATTGTTTGTGCCGCACTGTATAGCTTAAGATATTTTTCTATACCGCACATATGTATGCATATATATATATATATATATATATATATTTTGCATCACATTCTCCGCATCAATATACTCTCTATCAATGTTTCCTACAGCTGTTCTTGTGGACACCAAGCATTGTGCCGCACTTTTTAGCTATATTTTCTGTCTCATGTCACGCAGGGAGTGTTTGACTGATGAGCGGGGGGGGGGGGGACTCGTTTGGCCTTGTCACAGACTGGAATTTTTCCCGACACAACCACGTCCTTCGGGAAACTATGCAAAAATCGCTTCGGTGACAGAGCCTGCTAGTGTTTGATTTACTTGTTTAACCCTGTATTGTATAACGTTTACTGTAATTTTTATTACATACCATTATTAATAAACATCATCATTATTAAAAATAAAAATAAATTCAAACATATTTGTTTACATGCACAATATTTGACCAACTATTTTCTAACGGGGGGGGGGGTGAATTATTGTCACAAGGGGGGCCACAGCAATGAAAAAATGTTGAAAGGGGCCCATGGGCAAAATAAGGTTAAGAACCACTGCTTTAATCAACTTTGTGAAATCACCTAAGCCTGGTTATCATGAATATTTAATGCAATCCATTCCTGCATACGCCTTTGCGAGTCGTGTATATACGAACGTCTAGCAACCCTAGAACCCCACCCCCTCATCAATGTTTTCGGCGTTTCTTCGCCAGCTACGACAAAACTTTCCAAAGCAAGCTCTGTGGGCGCACCCCCGCTCGTTGAAAACACGTCCTGCGAATGCAAAACTACTGAACACACTAGTGATCAATATTAAGCCGTGTGCAGAACAGCCACGTTGCATCAGAAGAAAACTCAATCTTAATAGAATGTGCACAAACGAGCCCATTTCTTTACTTCTTAAGCTTCTCCTAAACTAACATTTCTCAAAAGAGAAAAAAAACTACTCAACTTCCAGTTTCACACCCCAACATTATGGATGCTACCAGGGGCGCCGGAAGTCAAAAATGATTGGTATTGCTCAAAGTTTATGGGACATTACTCAGTACGGAGGGTCATAACAACATATATTTCCTATTGACCATACGTCCTTTTTTTGAACTAGTGTGTCCTGTTTTTTTGCTCAATCTGTATTTGATTTCAGCGGTAACGTGTAATTTAACCTACTTTTGTGGAAAAAGATTTTCGCCTCAGTAAAATATGGTAAATCTATGAATGTTTGCCTCAAGATGATCAAAAATTGAGCGTATTTTTTTTAATGAATTAAAATATCGACAGAAGTTGCATATAGCATTTATATGCATTTTCTTTTTATTTCGGTTTGTTTTAAATTCTTTTTAAAGGTAGCGATTCAAATTTTTTTTGGGAGAGATACCCCGGTCTCTCCCACAAAGTTTGGTTCTGCGCACGTTCCTGAGCCTGCGTACAGTATATGTAAACCTATCCTAGATCCTAGCCCTAGTGATTAGCTTTATACGTCATTTTCATGGAAACTGTTGATTTTATGTATTGAAGAACATGTTTCAGTGCTGTCCGATAAGCTTTTCCAGGATTTTTGTTGAACTTGCTCATGTGACTGACAACAAAAGCTATATCGAGCATTGTTGAATATGCAGCAAATATGAGAGAACAAACTCAATTAATTTGGTAGACCATTACTAAGATTCATAAATCCATCCATCCTAATCATCATCCATCACTAAAAGATGTCCATTACTTTGGACATCTTTTCTGTTTTTATATTTGGTCATCGCCTGTGGATAGAATAAGATCTGATTCAAGCAAAGTGGCAACACCATGACATTCAGATATGCCAAAACAAGCAAGGACATCCTCCAAATATATGATTTTTTTTATCTATGAAGATATTTCTGTTCTACCGATCACGAGTGATCCTCATTCTAAAACAGTGGTTCACTTCATCAAGATCTTACATCTTAAACTTTTTGATAAGTGAAGTTTTTGCTTCATTAGTAGCCCCAGTGATTATTTTTAGTAATTTGCCACGATGAAAAATTAGAACTTCATCTACATATATTCCCGCAATGATTGTTTTTCCTTGTGCAATCTTGAAATACTCACAAGAATTATACTTGGGTACAGTAAACTCAAGGTCAAGAATAACATCACGTTGCAACATATATCATTCAAGAATTGCTTGCTTCAAACCATACACATATATTTCATAAGGTGATGGCGTAAGTCCAAAGTTCAGCATATGGACCCACAACATATTTTAAATTGAAGCAGAAAAAGTATATGAATAATCAGCTTCAGATTAACAACACTAACAATTAAAAAGATAATAACAGTTTTATGAAAACAACATTTTTATTTTTTATCTTAATTATAAAATTTACGGTATTGACATTATGATCCATGTTGAGAATATTGCATTAAACTTATAACAATGCTAAACTACTCTGTCTCACTCACCCCTAAAATATTAAAAGAAAACTTTCAGTTATACAAATGAAGTCACATTCACCATCTCCATTTTTTCAATTACATAAATGCACAAAGAATAAGAGAAGAGACTTGCTCTTAACTAATGCATTTGCACTCTTAAAAACTCATGTTCATTTCTTAAAGCTCAAAGCAAGTGTGCCTGAGAAAATCTCCTTTTATTTAACTCATCTTCAGTCTTTGTCTATGGAATAACTCTTCTGATTTCTAAGAAAGGCACATGATTTAAATCTAAAAATATGGTTGGATTATTAAAAAAATAATGTCCTAAAAATGTTTTTAAAATTAGCATGTTTATACGGGTCCATTGGAGGCAACCATTCCAACTGTAAACATCTTTGATTTCAAAGATATCAGGTAAAACAAAGTTGTTGTGGTATGGCAACTTCTCTCATGTTTGAACAAAAATGCAATTGTAAATGATTGCAACTTGCCTGCGTCGTAGTGAGATTCGTGGAGAAATAATTTTGTTATTTCCTGATTAATGTATTTAAAGTTGCCATTTGCCAAGTATTATACTCAGGGCCGGGATTAGGAATTTTGTGGTTTGGTGCAAAAAATATTTTGCAGCCCTTCCAAAAAAATTTTATGCAGTCGCTCCCTAACTTATAAATTTTTCGACTTACTAACATAAATCTTGAAGAGGAAAAAATTGTTCAGAAAGAAGTCATTTTATTACACACATTTTTTCATTATTTCAGGAACACGTCGATAGTTGAGATCATAATCAACAGAGCTCAGAAATTTAGGGACTAAAAATGGTCGAAATAGGCAGGCAAAAAATCACTAATAGTGATTTCTCACTATCATTGAAATAGGCACTAAAAAAGGCATTTATAATTTATGGGAGGAAGGAAAAATAACAACAAACTAGGAATTAAAGGTCCAAAAACTAGCTGAAAAATTGGTTGCACTTAATCCATCTACTGTTCTAATTAGAATTTGTAATAACTGCAATATTATCTAAGTTAAATTGATTTCAAACACAAAATAAAGTATTTGAGGTCCCTCAGATCAACTCAGATTACCAGACATGGAGCCCGAAGGGAAAATGATCTATGGGGGCTCCTTCAAGTTGTGAATAATTCTTGTTTATTTGATGTATCATTTGAAATAATCACTATCGTTTCTATAGTGAAAGCATAGCTATCTTGTTCTATATTGTTGAAAAATATTTACCTTTTTTTATATATTCCCACACATGCAGGACTCCTGCAAGAGCAGGGCTGCGTGTGACTCATCTGTTGCACACCCCTGAGGGTAACTCTGATCAATTTAATTGAATACTAAAAAATTTGTATGTAAAATAAATAACCATGGTTGTTTGCAGTGCATTTATGGTGTAAACCCTCCCCCCCCCACGCCCCCAAAGCCAAAACAACATGGGTCCCCCAGAGCTCTGTCTTCTCTTATTCCGCCTTGGGTGAGTCATGACGTCAACTGATGACCTCTTGGAACAACCATCGGTCAGCTATACATATACAATGCAGTTCCAATGCCTGAGCGAGACATATAATGTGAAGCATGAGGTGAAGCAAAAAGTTCTAATTTTCCTCTGCTTTTCTAGCATGGGCTGCATTCATCTGAAACACAGTGTCTAACACCCATGACCCCCACAAGGGCGGGGCCTACAGGGCTATAGCCGGAGGGGGCAGGCCGATTCTTTTTTTATGCAACAAATTCACTACTTTGGGGCACGAAAAACATCCCAAGCTGGGGGGGCCTTGCTGCAGGATGTGGGGCCATGCTAACACCATCAAAATAAAGTTAACCCATGGCAACACCAAGTTTCCTATCACGCAGATCACTTACTCACATGCAAATGGAGCTGAAAGAGGGAACTTTCCGATGTGAAAATTAATACTGAGAGTTGGAAAAAATTGGAAAAAAAAGCATTTCTTTTGTTTCTCAATGCTCAAAATACTTAAGTTTTGCATATTATGGCCTCTGAAATGCACCAATAGACTTAAAACTATCTTAAAATAGACATTTATAGTAGAAAAAGTTAAAAAAAGGCATTTTTACAGAAAAACTTGAAAATAGGCAAAAAAAGGCATTTATGGCATTTTGCCTGAACTTCCGGGCTCTAGTAATCTAACACGATATATTGAGAGGGAATTGCTTTTTATTAACTTGACAAAATTTATAAATGATTAATATTAATTAGCGTTGTCCACCTGCTTACACTTCATCGTGGCTCAAATCATATTGAACAGACATACATTTCTGACATATACTTTTGAAGTGTTTCATCATCTTTATCAAATATATGTTGCAATTCGATAACATTGATCATTTTTCAAATCTTTTATTGTTGTTTTTGCTTAATGTAAATAGTAGAAGTAAAGGGATCAAATACTGGGATTTCCAAAAATAAAGGAAAACATTCTGAAACATGTTAGAACTGTATTTGAAAACTCAGATTAATTTAAAATTACTACAGTGTATTCCATTTACCACTTAGAAAGTTTTCTCGCTTAGTACGACTTATTTTCGTAATCCTAACTTTTACTAACACTTATCAAAATTTATAGTTTAACACGTAGAAGCCTACAACGTTTTCCATGACCAGTTTTATGAAAATGCTATAAGTGGGACTCGCTGTATATGAGCTCCCCAATGTTTATTGTTTAAAACCAAGGGTTTCTTACCACAAATAAAATCCAAGAATGCAATCTCAATATTTGAATATTCAAATTCGAAATACAAAAAGACGCCCGAATGAAAAAGATGTTTAATATTAACAACACTAGGTGCAATCAGCCTAAACCTCAGACATAATTTATTTAATAGTAGGAAAACAAATTGTCTTATCAGAGAATGAACTACCAAGCAACGTAGCCTACATCCTAAATTTTCAGACCTTTGTGTTCTTAAATGTTTTTATGCATGAACAGAGAGTTCATGGAAACAAAATATCTCTAATGTCGTACTGTAATAAATGAGTAATTAAATTAAGGGAAAAAAGTCAGAGAGAAACGTCTTACCTTTTTTTTTGGAAGTTCAGTAGTAAAAATTGTCAAAATTTAGAATTTATACATGCATATCCATCTTACGGAATATATCAGAGAATGATACAGATAGTGGTGTTTGAAAATTTTGAAGAAGTTCTCAATCCTCCCATATGTAAGGAAACATCATGACAGTTCAGAGTTTCCCAGGAAGGCATGCAATTAACACTCCAAAGGACAGTGAAGTTGTCTCGCTCCGGGGCAGTAGTCATCTAAAGATGTTCATGTCACAGGCTGCTATGGCCAGTGAAAGCACCGCCAGATGAAACTACAAACATTTACCTTGTGCACACTACTGGTACCTCCAGACGAGATGGTAACTCCAACGAGAAGGGAGGTTTTCGAGGGTGAAAAATTACTAGATTTCTTTTGTGGTGTCCCTTTTCGTTTGATGCCCTAAGCATGTTTTTTTTCTCGGTTAATGTAGCCCTGTTATTTCTTTAATCGCAGAAAGAAAGGCCAGACTTTTTTCAGGGGTAAAGAATGTGCCTGCATACACTCTTTTCCTTTTTGAAATAAGCTAATGCCATACCTAATAACACTAAAAATGATATTATAGGGGCTTCAAACTGAAAGCCTCCTTTCACAATCAATAATAGTTTAATGGGGAAAAAATTAAATTTTAATCAAACATTTAAAAAACTTCTGAGAAAGAAAAGGGTTTCTTTTGGAATAATTGTGGCCCCTGAAATTTTGCGGCCTGGTGTGACCGCACCTTTTGCAGCCCCCCCTCGTAAGTCTGGCCCTGATTATACTTTCAATTTGACTTGAGTATTGAACATTTTACGGTAGGAATTGCGCTCATGACAGTGAGATATGGATCGAGATTGAAGCTTGAGATTCTCCAAAAGATATAATCTTGATTATAATGAAACGTTTCACTAGTCATTTAAATCGCATCAATAAGACTTCTGCTTGCCCTTGCTGCTAAGCATGATCAGGATGTTCATCAAATGTATGCTGTGACTGAATTCCTCCATTCAAAGCTGGACAAAGACCAGTATCTACAACAGCTTCAGTTTCAACCTCATTGATGCGAACAGTTTTGTTGTGAGAAGGAATGTTTATTTTCGGCGTGAACATAGCTGTGTTCACCAGAGGGCTTTTTAGTTTTGTTGAACAATTCTTGGTACCATGACCCTCTTTTTTACAAGATGTACAGAACTTCACCTTTTTGGTTTAGGACAATCTCTGGATAAATACTCCTTTTGGTAACAGTTATAACATGCATTATGGTCTGCAGGTTTATCAGTATCAATGTCCTTTCGCCAATGATAATCTTCTTTCTGTGGTTTTTGTTACATTTTTCTCGAAAGTTTTGAGTTGGCGGTCTAGAGCCTTTTGAATATTCATTATTATACACTTTTTTACCAGTGCTCATGATCACACTTTTGTATTCATCAAGCATTTCTGTCAACTTTACCATGGTTGTGATTTTTGACCATTCATCAATGAAATGATTACGAACATCTGTATTCACACTACGTTTCAGTTGATCTGTCACGATAAGTTCTTTTAGCCCCTCGAAATCTTTTATTCCCAATCCCTTATCCATTCTTCGAAATAATTTCTCAATTCGAAACCCCCCCCCAAAGTCCTTCCACGTAATTTCCGAACTCTTCTTGTCGTGTTAATGAAAAGCTGGCAGAATTGTTCAGAACACAATTTGAATCGTCTTAACAGAAGTTTCTTACATAGTCATATTCAGCAGCTTCCTGCTCGGGTTCTCTGGCAATGAGAGCAACAATTTCTGATGGTAATACACTAATGAGATGTGTAACCCAATTTTCTTTCGGGATGGGCATGATCTTAGCCGGAAGCTCAAAAGAGGTCATAAATAAGCTAATATCATTCTTCATATCAAATTTTGGGATCAATTTTGAAGATCTACTTTAAATGAACTATCATTTTCTCTCGCTAGACCCTCACCAATTGAACCTAGTGACAATTCTAACTGCTTCTTTTCCACAATTCCATTCTTTTCATTTCCATTTCACCCTGACGCTTTCTCATCTCCATGTCATTTTGACACTTCTTTTCCTTGCGCTCATCCATCTCTCATTGTATTCTAGTTTCTATAACGGTATCGACAAAGACCCTAACAAATTCTTTCTCATAATTCTTCGAGTTTAGAATTAATAGTTTTAGATCTGCAACTATATAAAATCGGGATCAACTGTTTCCCCAAATTCCTCAGCGAGAATTTTTAAGTCACCTTTTCTCGCTTTCAATACGAATGACATCTTGCAATATTAGAAAAATAATAAGAAGAAAAGAAAATTATCAGTGCTATTGTATTATTGCTGAATAATGATATGAAAGATATATATATATATATATATATATATATATAGCACTAAATTGACTCTGATCATGAAACGAAAATAGTTCAACTCACCACTATACACATTGTGTACAGCAACAATAAACCACTTCACTGAGAAATGAATTTAAAAAAAATGAATTCACTGAAAATTAATCTAAATTTGCGCAAAATATTGTACATCACACTTGCAAACTAACATAACCATCTCTTCATCAAATGTGGAACCACATAATAATGTATGAAATAAATTCACTGAAGATCAATCAGTTTGCACAAAATTTTAAACATCACACTCATGCACTATCACCATCACAACACCTCGACCCATTGGAAACGTCACAGAATAATATACATCATACGCACTAATACCTCGCACTGTATATACTAATATCATGCACTAAATCATCACAACATCAGTTACCACACATTTTCAATAGGCCGTAGAATCACTGGTACATTGGAAACATCGTGGAATCTTTAACCTCAACAGCCATTAGATTACTTCGGGAATCCTCGGGTGACATCAATATCTTTGGTAACATTGGAGACCAACAGAATCATTAATCTCAACAGTGATTAGTATACTTCGGCAATCCTCAGTAGATTTTGGATATCCTCGGGTGACATCGGAAGCAGCAACCAGCGGACATCATCGGCAATCATCAGTAGAAAAGAAGAAAACTTTTTTTTTGTTTTGTCATCTAGAAAAAGACAAACTTCGCAAGGCAAGCTGCTGATTGTGGGCTCTAATTCATAAACATCAACGTGGGGGATATGCATAACATTCTCGTTATCATTATCTATCTATACCACTTCCGAATTATTAGACTAAACGAATGAGACATTTTTAGATGAAGAGACATCATTAATATCAGAGATTTAATTAAATGATTAAATTATATGATACATCAGAGACCCATCAGGAATGAATTTTCTTGCATGTGTCCAGTCTCACACTTCAACATTGAATGATACTACATGATAGTACCACTACAGGCAACTGTCTCTTTTGCTATGCACCTACATCTAAAGAACAGGCGGTATTTGCTAACACTGCATTAAAAATAGTTGTGCTATTCACTGCTCTGTACAAAATCCAGGAATTTATTCTAGCAAGATCTAAGATGCTGTAGAAAACATGGACAGGCCACCTCTGTGATGTTGCCTTCACAGAATAAATATTTTCTGGCCATTTGATTGGCTACATCTATGCCAAATTTTGTTGAATTGTAGTATGAAATAGTTTATGGAAGCTTTTTGGGACTACTACTGTCAATATCGACTGCAAGATGAAGCATGCTTAGTAATGAAATATTTTTATCCTTTTTTCCCTTGATAAATTTTGATTGTGGCACCATCACATTCCAATAGTGATTTTTCATGTAACTGTAGTTTCACTTCTTTTATTGTGTCAGGTACTTCTCTTTGATTTCATCTCACCGTCGCTACTAAGATCATATTTTTGGCTTTCAGAATTTGAGCCAGCTTCAATGTAGTGAAAAGTTGTCAGTTGTGATATTTTTGTCCTTGTTCTCAAATGGCTTGATCAGTTTAATCACTATGTGCTCTGGAAAGATTTGTTGGACACTGATCATCCTTCCCAAGGTATGGAAATCCATACTAGATATTCAAGTTTACAAAGAAAAAAGCTCTACTTGCCGTCATAGGTGTAAAGTTATTCAAAATGTTGGGGGCGCTCAGTTTCAATATAACGAAACCTTGTTTATACGACAAACGAAGTTTGAATGCTCATATGGGTCAAAACATCGTATGAATGCGAAACACGTTTTACTGACATTTTTTGAAAATGTCCCCCTTCCCTTCTCCAGCCATAGCCCTTTTTTAAAGACTTTAATGGTTTTAATTCAAAATCATTGGTTTTCTATTTCTGTGGAAAAAAAATTGTGGTAGGCTGTGTGTCGTGGACAATGCCGCAAGTTTCGATATGAACGCTTTCTTTGTGCCTTGAATCTCGTTGTGTCAGTACTTTCTTTCAAAAAGAACATGCAGACCAGGCTCTATCGGATTTAGCCAATTTTAGCCATTGCCCCTTACCGTGCCGGAGAAAACTTTTATAAACAATACACAGCGTTGTCTCTACTGACAATGATATTTGTATCATCGGATTTGTCTTTGAAATAGCTAATAGACGATACCAATATTGTCTATTTATGTTGCAAACTTTTCGAGATAAAGCGCAAAATAATTTCGCTACGAAAGCGGGACACGAGCCTGGTGTCCAGACCGGGAAAGCTATTTAAACCAGAGTAGTACCCAGGGCAGCAAATAGACGCTTGGTCAGCCGGGGCAAGCATGCTTCCCGGATATTTTGAAGTCCCTTTATAATGCTGAAGAAGAGGTTAGACGGTAAAATTTGTGCCCCCTCTGACCTGGCACACCAGACCAGCCTGCTCTCCCTAGTTGTAGCCCGGGTAGTACCATTAGATTTGTCTTAAAAATGCCTATCATTGGCTTATATTTGCATTGCGAAGCCGGGCCTTTCACATGCACAAAAGAGATTTACCAGGCCACGGGCTTCCAAATGTTTAGAACGACTGACCTATACTACGAAGGTCGCAACTAGATAGGTACTTGGTCAGCACGGAGCAAGCACACATTTTGGCACTCCCTTGTAATGTTGAATGATAGGTAAAGAGAGGAAATCTGCTCCTCCTCTGGCCCGGCACCCGTGGCAGCAGATCCACCTGCTCCCCTCTAGTTGCATCTCTTTCGATGATGTGGGGGGCCCATTGCTGAGAGATACTTTGCAGATAAATTATAGTGAATTTACAGTATATTGTACTGTAACATTTTTAAAGGGCTGTGAATCCCAATCTGTTTGTTGCAGCACTTTCTGGGTGCTGCAGACAGGGCCGTAACTAAGAGTAGATTATTGCTATCGAGTTGTGGGGGCTGAAACAAATGTAGTTCTACATCACCTCCACAGTGTAAAAATCGATGACTTTGAAAGATAGTTTTTCTTTCCCCTAAAATTTGCCGTCCTCTCAAAATTGCAGTCCAGGGCCAAAAGTTTTTGTGGAAACATCAGTGTTTTACACACCACACGTTATTTTTCTGCAATGACTGATGAAATACAATTACAATACAATACAATTACAATATTCAAATAAAACTCAATTTCTTTGAAATTTATTTTTCCTGTTCCGTGGGCCGACAGAGCCATTTGAGGCCCTCCCAATTTTGAGGGAACTGAGCCCCCCCTCCAATAATTTCTGAAAAACAATGCAACCTCCATGGCTCCCACATGGGTTGACATGGTCCCACATAGGGCTGGCAGGGCTCCAGCCCTGGGCCCTTGGATAATTATCATTTTTTATTTTTCATAGAAGAAGAAAGGACCAAAGCACCTCCACCCCATATCGTCTCCAGATGCCATCCAGAGATGCATGCCTTTGGGGCAGCTACGATTGGCACTGAGGGAGAATGATAATTGGAGATCATGTCGTTGTTGACCATGAGAAAAATACAACAAATTGTTAAAAAAAAAGCCAAGGACAAGTCAATTGCAATTTTAAAAAAATATTGAAATAGAATTTTGAGATTTTTTACTAAACTTTTTTTAGGGGGCAATTTTCTTTAATCATAAAAATTGTTTTTCTGAGCCAAATATATAGGAAACATATCCACACAATTTTTTTTGGGGGGTTGGGGGGGGGGGGACTGAGCCGGTCCTTCAAAATTATTGGAGAGGCTTGGGCCCATGGGCCGGATACAAGTTGGCTCCTTGGAATAGAATACTATGGCTCCTTGGAATAGAATACTCTGGCTCCTTGGAATAGAATACTATGGCGTCTTGGAATAGAATACTCTGGCTCCTTGGAATAGAATACTATGGCTCCTTGGACTAGAATACTATGGCTCCTTGGACCTTTGAAAACCGGACACACCCCACTTCACAACTCAGAGATATCAAAGCGTAACCGGAGGACAGGTGTGTGTGTGGTGGAATTTTTTTTCATATAATCAACACTCGACAACGGCGGATCATAATATACAATAAAAAATCAACTATAAAATCAACATAATCTTCTGAAGTTCTTGAGGAGTCGAGGTTCTTGGTTCTGGTCGAGAGGCTCCTGAATATAATAAATATTATAATTCACTTGTTGTTTATTTGATTCTATGTTCTACTCCCACCCCCAGTCAAATTTTGTTGTAAAGAGGCTCGAAAAATGTTTCGGAATCGGTCCTCAAGATCTGTTATGAATGGACATTTAGAATGATGTACTGTTTTCCCAATATTTTTCAAGAAAACATTGGGGGCTAAAAGTTATTGGTTCTCCCGTATATATGGGACTCAAGCATGTACGAAGGAGAGGGAGGATGCATTGCAATGTTTTTTTCAGTAATTACTGGGGGGAGGGCTCAGTTGCCTTACAAAATCTATTGCGGGGGGGGGGGGGGGTTTCAAATAGCCTCAACCTCTAGGTTCTGGCACCTATTCTTCATAGAGTGTATTTTTTTATTTCGGTTTCAATATCATTGCTTTCCAATTTTCAACCTCCCCCCCACCATGCATCTTTGGGCTTCTTTTTGTGAAGGCGCCATGCTTTCCCCGGTCGCAGTGAACAAAAGAAGAGACACTCAGTTTTTGCCAGGCAAACCCCTCCCCACTGAAAGAAACTTCGTCAGCTGTGCTTTCTGGCAGTAAGGATTGCCACTGAGGGAGGGTGCAATTAGGGATTGAACGGCAGGGAAGAAATGAGATAAACGTATTGCCATGGAACAAGAAAGCCAAAGACCATTCAGAGTTTTTACAAGAACTAAAATTTTGAGTAGATTGTTTCCACATTAACTAATTCATAATTAGGACAACTTTTGGTTGAAATTTTTTTTTTCATCATTGCAAAATGAGGAAACCATATTCATACAAATTTTTGGGGGGGCTGAGCCGGGTCTTCAAAAATGTTTGGGGGGGGGGGGCTCGGGCCCATGGGCCGGATACAAGTTTACGCCTATACTTGCTGTTCCTCCATTGAAAAAAGATTATCTCCTCATAAAATAAATTGGCCTTGACCTTGAAGAACCTGTTTTTTCTTCACCCATCTTCATTTACAAATAGATTGTAGAGAAGGAAATCAATCCCAGAAAATTGTACATCTCTTTTTTCCTATGGTATGATACGTTGGATCAAAATGACTCAAACGTGGTTCCAGGTATAAGTGCTTATAGTACTAAAATACGAAATGTGTAGAAGACAAAATTTTCATGAATTATATTCATATGATATCATGAAAAGTGAAGAAATGTTTATCATCTGTGCTCAAGTTTTTGAGATAAATGGAAATGAAGTTTGATTTGGATTGAATTGACCCACTCTGTGGTTTTAGAGTTAATCATGTGACATTGTTCCAGCGAATACTGGCTTCTGTTGCAAAATCCCTATACTCACACCAGTGCAATATGATAATGCGTCAAGAACCATAGAAGTGCTATATGAATCGAATGAAGTAGACAATGAGCTTCTTTTAAAAAACTGTTTTTGAATGGTAAAAAACTGATATTGGAAAATAGCAAATATCAAAATAAAACATTTGCTCTTCTAATCTTTATGTTTACATAAAAATACTGTTAATTTAAGGATGTTTGTAATCATATTATGTAATATAATATCTACAATCCGAGGATGACATCACTCTCCGCTATCCATAAAAAGGTTTTTAACAGCTGGTTGATGCAAAGATATATTTTTGGAAAGAAAGAAAATTCAACTGCCCCTGCGGGAAATCTAACCCACATTCTTTCCGGGTGAACGCCATAGACCACTAGACTACAGAAGCAATGAATATCTCAATCTTTCCATGGAGCTCATGTGCACTGAACAGGACCGTACATGGATGGTCAGACAGGTCCGTCATTTGGGAGGTGGGGGGGGGGTTCTTTGTTCCCCTGGAAAAAGTTGAAATGACGGCCCTGTGGTCAGACTTAACTCAAGCCAAAGCTCACTGTTCCTGACACTGCCACCAGATCAACTGGTGGCAGCTGATGGTGATGACCAGTGATGGTGACTTATCTGAGGACGATGTCACTCTTCACTATCCATCCTATCCGCTATCCTTTCAATATCTATAATGGTCAAAATGACCCCTACCGTCATTCTAGGTAGAACTCTGTTTTATCACTCAACAAAGAAACCTAGATTATTATTATTCTAGGAATTAAAACACCTCAAAAAAGATGAGAAAAGTCATAAAATTTCAATAACCTTCAATAACCTGAGACTAATCAATCAGGTCATGTGTCAAAGTAACTTTCAATCAAAACAACAGCTTCTAAGTGTAAAATGTAATCTTATTTGTGTCATTTCACTTAAACTGCTTCCATCAAAAATGAAATGTTATGGTAAGTGTAGTAGCATGCTGAACCACTTTATGATTTGCAATACAAGCAAAAAGAAGAAAACAAATTTCTAACCCATACAGAAAGGTATATTTCCAACTATTTGCACTGTTGAAGAGCAAAATGAAATGATGACATTTATACTAGTTAAACCTCTCTTTCTCAAAAACTCTATATCTCAAAAGATGAAAAAATCCTTGCATTTGCTGTACTAAATCAATGTATTTTCACCTATTGCAAAGTAATTTTCAAGAAAACGTAATCTCAAAGGCCAAGCCCAATGATAGTGAAAAAGAAAACAAATTCCCTTTCTTTCGTGCAAACCTGTCTTTTCTAGAGGTGAAAGAAAATGATAAGAAAGATGATTCGTATTACAACCCATTGTGTTGATGGATCTTGTCAATCATAGGTGGATGCTACAATTGACGGGGGCGGATGCCATGTGGATGAATTTTTCAGCACAGCAAAAAGTCAGCCAACAGACAAGTCAAAAAAGTAAGCTGCGGGTGTGGAATCAGTCATCTCAGTGATGAAGAATAAGATCTGGTGGTTCGCTCAAATTTCAACAACTCTCAGAACAGTGATGAAGGTGAAATTTCAAAACATTATGGTATTACTGAAAAAACCACTTGAAGCTAAAAATTTGATTTTCTGATCTTGTGGAAATGAATGGATCACTACAAACTTGCAGCACCTTAACTGATACCAAAATTATTGCTGAATGTATGTATTTTCTGCAGCAAACGGAGAAAATAGGGCCCAAAATATTTACAACTCTTGCTGGTATAGATGAAATTGTGAAGGCTCAAAGAGCAAAAAAAAATATGCATCAATCTAAGTTTACAGATTATTTTAAACACAGTATATGTAAATAAAATTGAATTGAACAAAAAAAATGAATGTATTTTAGTGTATTTGCATACAGTGTGATTGAACATACTGACTGTATAACTTGACCAATAATTTCATTGGTATGTAAAGCCCTATTCACATGTACAATAAAACATCCCGGGAAGTTCCCGGTAACAGGGATTTTCGCTACAAACCGTTCACATGACATTAAATTTATGCCGGTAATCCCCCTCTTTCCGCAAGTCGTCACTGGTTACGTAGGTTGAACGGAAGTGATTTATTCAAGATGGTTGACGAAGGAGCTTATAGCAGTTTTCGGGGCGCAAAAGATTATGGGAGAGAAGGTCGGTGTCGACCTCCAATCCACTCCAAGGAAGATGGGCTTTTTTTTATGAGCTTCTCCCCCACCTTTTTCTTCCCTACGAGGGGAAAAAAGTTGTCATGCTGGTAATTATAACCAAAGCGACCCCCAATCTTGCACATGTGAACAGGGCTTAACATGTTTTTCCTTCCTTACTGGAAAAAACATTATTCCTCAAAAACTCTCTATCTCAAATTTTTTTTTGCTCCAATCAGTTTTGAAATAGAGAGCTTTGACTGTATCTTGTTGGGGGTATCCTACCTTTTTTCTTTCCTTTTCCAAATATCGAAACTGCTCATAGCATTCTTCTAATCGTATGTGTAGTTCATTTGATGGGCCACTTCTCCTGAAAAAAAAAAATTATTGCTCTAAAAATGAAAGTGAATTAATTTTTTTTTAAAACTAGTAAAATAATTTCTCACATCCAAGCTAATAGAATAAAAAAAATTCTAATTTTTTAATAACACAAACACTACTGACAAATCCATTATATATACCTTATTCTTTTAACTTGGTCAAATTTATAACTAACCTGCATGATTAAAAAAGGAAATTCTCTCTGAAAAATATGCTCATCAAGAGTTTCAACTAAAATAAGTTTGATTTTGAGCAAAAGTGTTTTCATATAACGAGCTTGAAAGGAGATTATGAAAGCTGTTTTTGGAGTGCAAGAGATTAAAAATACATAACTTTATAACTAAGTCATTGTTTCCACTCTTTGTCTGTGACCACGACCTAGTGCCATCTTAATGCATGGTACCACCTGGGCATAGCCCAGAGGCCTCAAGTGCCTAAGGGGCCTTGTGATAATGAGATTTGGTGCTATGATTTTTGAGAAAGCATCGAAATTTATTAGCAGGCACTTTCAGCTAATTAGGGGGCCTAAGAATGTCTCTTTATCCACGAGCCCAGATGTTGTTACTGAGATTTTGCAAGTACAGGTATCCCTCGTTTTATGCGATTTCACTATAACACAACTTTAAAAAGTCAATTTAAAAAATTTGAACCAGCAAAATTCAGCAGAATAACATAGTTAAATCTTTTGATGACCAAATACTGTGGATTTGACGATGCAGCTGAAGCAAATATAAGAGAAATTAAATTCTCTGGTATAACTAACTAGATCTCACTGATAAACAACCTTTGCTAACACATTAACAATGCCATTAGATATTTAATCACAAAAAAGCAGTTCCAGTGAAAGAATTTTCATATTTATGAGAAATACGGAATTCTCTGGCTTTTTTCTACTAACGTTGTTATAAAGAGGCGAAAAATGCTGCTGCTTGTCAGCCGTGTTTTGACTGTTTCATTAAAAAAATTTATCAGCCTATACCAGGTTAGTCAGGAAAGGAAACATCCATACTCACTAGAATCAATGAGAAATAGTGAAGACAGAAAAGTATTAATTTAATTCATTCATATTGTCTAATTTCACTGAATTTATTCATAAGTTTGAATAATTAATTCATTAAAAAACATTCCTTGCGGGTTCCATTTTTTTATCCTTCGGAAGAAAACCTGTAGCGTAATCAAGCTACTGTCCCATGATTCTCAAATTTCCATTAAGTTTAGAGGCAATATTAAGGAAGACAAAGTCAAGTTGGAATAAAAAAAAATTATTTTAGACTATTACTGTAAATTACAATCTCAATCTACATTTAAGAATTCAATTGACAAGTTAAATTTGATTTCATTATTAAAGTACGTTAACCATGATCTCTGTGAAAAAAACAAGGGTGATCTCACCCAATTACGCCGAAGACAATATACTTATTTCGGCACGACACCCGCAAGGAGATTGGAATGAGTATTCAAACACTCAATGGAGACAAGAGTTTCTGGTCACAAAGGAATGATTGATTCAGCAACACACTGGATGACGAAGAACATTTTGAGACATCACAGCAGGGATGCTGGAAGTCAAAAATGATTGGTGTTGGTCAAAGTTTCTGAGACATTTCTCTGTACAGGTCATAACAATAGCATGTCCCCCACATCCTGCAGCAGGACCCCTAGACTTTGCTACTTGGTGGGCCCCCAACCCAGCATTTTCATGGGCCCCTCTGCGGTTAATTTATAGTGTGAAAAATCTGAAGGGTATAAAAGTATTGTTCCGGCTCCTGTCAGCCCTGCCAGGGCCGTCATTTCAACTTTTTCCGGGGGGGGGGGGGGGCGGCAAAGAGCATGTACTAAAGGTATGCATATATATATATATATATATATATATACCATTTGTAGTGTATTTTCAAAAGCCAGGGCCCAAGCTGAGAGGTATGTATGTGTATATTATACATATATCACTAGTGCTCCCAACACACAGGGTCGGATTACCCGGGACATCGCACATATACCTTCAAGGGGAAGTTAAAAGGTTTTATTTCCAGGAGCCCTTAATGGATATAATTGTTTTCTTGCTGCTTTAACATTGAAAAATTTGCAATAGCGGAAGCCCAAGATATATCCAGTCTGGGGCCCCATAAAAAACTGTGAATTGGGCCTTGAGTCCTTGGTTGGGCGGTCCTGGGTTTTATTCATTGTTAAAATGAATACAAATGAAAATTTTTTGAGACCCTCACAGGGGAGATGCCCAACAAGCCTCCAGGTCAGGCCCTCATGGAAAAATTGACAGGTTTCATTACACGGGGCCCCCTGGATGAATCTTGTTAACTTTTGTTGTTTAGCATCGTAAAATTTACAACATTGGTATCTCAAGATATAGCCAGTCTGGAGCCCACTAAAAGTATGTGGATTGGGTCCCGGGTAATTGGTTGGAGGCCCTGGATTTTATTCGTTGGTAAAATGAATACAAATTAAAATTTCTCATGGTCCTCACAGGGGGGATGTACGACATGCTTCAAGGACGGGGCCCCATGCAGTATTTGCAGGTTTCATTTTGGGAGCTCTGGATGAATCACGTTTTTTTTTTGTTGTTTTACACTGTAAAATTTGCAACAGTGGAAGCCCGAGATAAATCCAGTCTGGGTCCCCACTAAAATTTTGCGAATTGGATCCCGGGTCCTTGATTGGGGCCCTGGAATTTATTTGTTGGTAAAATGAATGCAAGTGAAAATTTTTCTTGGTCCAATGGGGCTCCAGTCTGGGGACCCTCATGGGGAAGTTTTCTGGGCGTACTTGATGAACCACATTTATTTTTTATTGGTGGAAGCTGGTGCTTTCACATGTCACTTTTCATAGCACTCTGACGAAATGGGATGAAATAAACAAGATATGTTGTGAATATATGTTGAAGAGAAAACAGGGGTTGGCTGCCACCGGCAGCAGGGAGCAGAGCCCCCCCTAGTAAATAATAATAATAAACAATTGAATTAATAGCATTTAAGAAATAACATAAGTAACTGAATTATATTCGCCAAAGAGTGTTGTGACGTACCAGATTAGATCTGATAGCATTATTTTCCAAAAGTACATAAATATGGAAGGCTGTAAGCCAGGGGTCTTCACCGCATGGCTTGATTTGGCTCTCGAAGTTTTCCATCGTGGCCCACTGATGATTTTCAGAAAATGGTTAACATATTAAAAAATTATTAATTCTAGAATCGATGAATGAAATAATTTTGGAATTGGTGAAAGAAATAATTACAGATTTTTTGAAAGAAATAATTACAGAATTTTTGAAATACATATTTTCCTTGATAAATTGTCATTGTGGCATCATTTTCCATACAACTGTACTTTCACGATCTTTATTGCGTCAGATAATATTACTCTTCAATTTGGTCTCACAGTCTCTACTAAGCTTGTATTTCTTGGCTTTTAGCATTTGAGCCAACTTCAGTGTAGTAGAAAAAGGTGTCGGTTGAGGCATTTCTGCCCTTGTTCTCAAATGGCTTGATCATTTGCATCACTATGTGCTCTGAAAGAGAGAGATTCGTTGGACGCTGATACTTCCCAAGGTTTGGAAATCCGTGCAAAACGTATTTGGTGCAAGCCAGAATTTTATTCTTTTTCTGTGACATCGTTTGCCTCCAGAAATTTCAACTACACATTTTTTATAGAGTTAAGCTTTTACTCTCCCAAAATCTTTATTGAGTCCCGTCAGAATTCCAGGCATTCAAGTTTACAAAGGAAAAAAAAATTTAGCTCTACTCGCCATTACCCCATTGAAAAAAAGATAATCTGCTCTGACAATGAATTGGCCTTGACAGACCTTCATTCTTCACTATCTTCATTTACAAAAAATTTTAGGAAGGGTAACCACTTCCAAGAAAATTCTACACCCCTTTTTTCCTATAGAATAGTACGTTGGGTCAGAATGACCTAAACCACCATGGGCGGAGATACGGGGGGGGGGGGGCAATACCCCCCCCCCCCCCCAGCGTCAAAGGTGGAGTCAACTGATCTAATGTATATAGGTATATATGAATTGACATCATCACCATTGTGCCCCCCAGCAATAATGACCGTTTCAACTTTTTCCGGGGGGGGGGGGGCGGCAAAGAGCATGTACTAAAGGTATGCATATATATATATATATATATACCATTTGTAGTGTATTTTCAAAAGCCAGGGCCCAAGCTGAGAGGTATTTCCCAGACTTTCAAGTTTATCTTCGCGTATGCAAACCGCGGTTCTAGGTATAACTGCTTATAGCTCTGAAACACCAAATGTGAAGATGATAAAATTTTCGTGAATTAATATTCATATGATATCATGAAAAGTCACGAAATTTTTTTAACATCTGCATGTACGTTTTTGAGATAAATGAAAATGAAGTTTGATTTGGGTCAAATTGACCCATTCCGCGGTTCTAGTGTTAAGAATTATTCAAAGAGAAATGATTTCAAGATATTTTAAGAATGAAAATAATTTTAGAGAATTGCCAAAATAAATAATTAAACAATTATTTAAAGTGATTTCAGATTAAAATTAATCTCATAATTAACTAAACTTTTTTGGAATTAGTGTAGTGAAAAAAGTATTTCAGAACTAAACAAAATTGATAATTAATAAAAGAAATAATTTCAGAACAAATAGAAGTCTTCAATTACTTTTTTCTGGGTTTAACTCAGGGCCCTATTGGCCCCTTCTATTAGGATGTCACTAAATCACAAGATTTGGAGGCCCGCAGGCTTCATGGGACGTTCAAATTGACCCGCTGTATCTGAAAAATTAGAGACCCTGTGCTGTAAGCTGTTACTTCTAGCTAAGTACGCAACCCAAAGAACAGCACTTTGCTCAAGGGCCCATGTTTTGAGACAGCCTTGAATAGAAATAGGACAATTCGAGAACAACAACAAGAGTGTGGTGAAGCTCACTAAACTCGGGAACCCAGGGGCTTGGAGACCGACCTAATATATAAAAAAAAATTTCACTATAGATTTATTGAGTGAAATAAGTAGGAAATGTTTTGTCCTCAATAAGTGGAGAGTGGTAAAGATAAGAAAATAAGGGAGCATGAGGAGAAAATATTGTCCCGGGGGGAGGGCACAAGTTCCGTGAGCTCAACCATGCACTATGCAAATGAATCCAGGTCGGGACCCAAATCGCTGAACCATTCAAAAACATGTTTTTAGCCCACAGCATGGGGTGGTTTTGATGGAAAGCAGTTTTTTTATGCGTTTGGGCATCGAGTAGAGCCAAAACCTTCTACAGCAGAAAGTCTCAGCGCGAAACTTGTGACGTCACTGAAGTCGCCCATTCACCTATAGTCATTGGATGTACTTCAAAAAAAGGCGAAGCTTTCACATATGTTGGCCTGCTATATCCAATGGCTACAGGTGAAATGGATGACTTCAGTGATGTCAAAGCTTTGCTTGGAGGCTTTCTCCTATAGAAGATGTTGGTAGAACGGCGGGTTTAGATGCGGCTTTACAGATTGCCTTCCCCGCACACACAAAACAGATAGACTCCGAGTTTGTCTTCTCTCGAACTCTCTCATGTGCGCATTCATCGTTATGGTAAAGATAGAAGCAATTTAAAAAAAATAATAAAAAAATAAGTAAAACACACTACAAGAAACTCAAAGACCTGTTTTTTTAACCGATTTCTGTAGTTTTGAGAGCATCTCCTGTAGCTTCGTAGTTCATTGTGGCCATCAGTAGAAACTGCGGACAATTCGTAGCAGTTGGCAACTCTGTATATATATTTAGAACTGTTTTTCTTGAGGAAAAAACGTTTGGCTCCTAAGAAATTTGGCTGGATTTGTTTTTTTTTATTTGTCCAGCCTTGCTTTAGTTGAAATATTATTAAAATATTTAGCCATAACAAAGAAGTTTGAGATTTTGTTGATCGCATTTTAAATTTGAAAAGAAATTAGAGCTTTTTTTTTATTATGACCCAAGTCCAGTATTTATGAATGCTGCTGTGGTGGTCGAGTGGTCATAATGACGGACTCGTATCGCGGGGAACTGGGTTCGAGCCCCACCGTCACCACAGTGGTGGTCGGCTGAAGTTGGTTTTCTGTGGTTCCCAACTTCAAGGAGCAAATGCGAGCCGATCTCCCCGTTAAAAAGTCTCGCCACAGAGAGCAACAGTCCTACAAACAGTACAAATATTCAGTCACTACACATCACTCACTTCACTTCTGAGATATAGATGGCAGCACTGAAAAATCATACACAACACTAGATACGCACTCAGACTGTTAGGTACACGCACTTACACTTCCGGCACAACTCACTAGGTAGTAAATTGCCTATGGCAATAGACCTGAGTTGTGCTCGGTTTGAAAAAAAAAAAAAGTATTTATGAATGGATCTCAAATCCTTTAAGAGCGGATCAGTTTCCTTCATTTTGAATCAATTTCTATTTAATTACATTGATAGCACAGGACTATTGCTGTAGAAAAGCATATTGTCAGAACCTGATTCTGTTTATATAGGACATGTGACCAGGGCTGCAACTAGATGGGAGCAGGTTTCTTCTACATGCAATGGACACCAAAATTCCTACATCAGAGTCAAGCCCAAAACAGCTTTCTGGAACAATAAGACAATCCCTAGAAACGTGCAAAACCCTTGCTGACAATCTTTTTTGGCTTCTGTTTGTTAAATCTTGGTCGATAGAGCCTGGGCGGTGCACGGTATGAAATGAAATGTTAAATCTTGGAGGCATTTCCCTGAGGATACTGCCCAAGAAATATAGAAGTACCACGTTTGGTTTGCACTGAGATCTTTTTGTCAATTTCCGGCAGAGCAACTGGATTAGAGACAAAACTTCTTGGAAAATGGCTGATGTGTAATAATGCTTATCTATTAATCTATCACTTTAGTCCCCCTCCGAAGTAAATTTCTGGCTACGGTCCTGACTTCAATAATAAAATACCTTCTTCTAATTACCAACTTTTGCCTTTCTCTGTCTTATTAATGTTACCCTATACCTATTCTGAGGGATAATTTTATTTTCTTGCCACTGTTTTGCCTCCCATTCCGAAATTTTTGTATCCCGGTAAATACGTCTCCCAGATAATCTGCCCCCGGAAAATTGAGGCTCCATTATACTTTAATTAAATTTTGTCAAAAACGATACCTATACAGTACACTGTAAGAACTGTTTCAATAAAAAAATGATTGTGTTAGCTATTACTATTACAGTACCATTGTGATAGCAAATCAACTTAAATGGACAGACGTCATAGCTCCCCAAGGCAGTGGCATACGAAGGACCAACTTTTAAAGGGGGCATAAAGAATTTTTCCCAGAGAAATTTTGATTTGCCAACTCTCAAAAAACATTTAAATTAACTAAAATTGGTTAAAATAGCATATAAAAAGTATTTTCTTTCAATATTTAAATTTTTTTACAATAATATTTTCAATTTTTGCAAATTTTGTAGAGGCTTAGAGGGAAGTTCCCTTTGCTAACCCCAATTCCTGCATATGCCTCTGCCCCAGGGCAATGTGATGTACAATCTGGGTACCACTGGTATTGCACATTCAACCAATTTGATTATACGTAGTTGAAAAGAAAATACTATCAGCCTGCAGATGATGGCTACCATGAAGTTAATCATAAAAAAAGGAAAGTTCTGATAATTTGTTTATATAAAAGTGAACTTACATGAGGTGCGACCCGCTTCTTGATCAATACCCATATGAAATTTTTTTGAGATAAATTTTTAAATTTTTCCTTTCTGCTCTGCGTGAGAATGTTTCATGTTACAAATAATACACACTCTGGTCAGAGAAAGTCCAAACAAAATAAAGAAGCATGTTTTCAACGATAGCAGCAATTATAGTAATGTAGGTTTTTCCATAGTCACCAAATATTTCCAAGAAAATGGGCAGGATATGTGAACAAGTCACCAATCCCATACTGCCAGAGGCACTGTTTTTACTTTGTGAAAAAGCCATTCCAATACAAGTTACTGAGTTAAAGTATTCCCATGATGCCGACCTAAAGGCTAGTGTGTCACTTGCTGTGCAAGAAAGGTACTTGTCACCAATTGGGGTTTAGGTGCTGCTTTTGTGTGCATGGATAGCTATTGGCAAAAGACAATTACGGACAGAAACTGCAAGGCCGTGGTGAGAGGAGGGGGGACTGGGAGGTCCGGTCTTGCCCCCAACATATTAGAAAAAGGCTAATTTTTATGGAACACCATGGTTAAATCTATTGTTCTGTCACTTCAAACCCCCTCTGAAAGAATTTCTGGTTACGGCTCTGAGAAGCCCCTTCAAATTGAATACATTTGATCAGAAAATTTGTTCACTTCTTTAAGAATTAAAATGTAAGGCTTCAGGACAGTGATAAACCTGTAAAATTTTATGATTAAGGTAAAATAGGCAAGCAAAAATGTTTAAAATAGGCTCTAAGAAAAATTCATTCATATATAAAAAGAAAAAATTAAAATAACATTGTGGAGTCATTACACACAGTCACTGCTTCGGAATAAACATTTATTACGATGACACATAATAATTATCTGGATTAATAAAAAGGAAAACAGACAAGGGCGTAGCGAGGGGGGGGGGACTTGGGGGTCTGGTCCCCCCCCCCGAAATGTGAGAAAACGACCCAAAAAAGGGAAAAAGATGGCCAAATCCATTGTTCTGTCACTTTGGTCCCCCTCCAAAATGAAAGTGGTTCCCCCCCCCCCCGAACGAAATTTCTGGCTACGCCCCTGAAAACAGACACAGAAATTTTGAACCTCACGCTTTTGTGTGTAGCGACTCTCTGCTGCTTTTGTTATCAAGGCGGTCGTCTCCAGTACCTGGGATCACGTGACACACTCGAGGTCATTGACCTGACTCTTGGGGGTCGTCTGCATGGGACACCACACACTCCCTCCCCAGTGGTTAGAGTAGTAAGAGGTGATCACGTACTATGGAGTAGCATCAGTGATCATGAGCACTGTAGACGATCTGGAAAGTGGACAGTACATCCAGAGCGAGTGGTTCTGACTGGTTTCACAGCAGAATCAGTTGTGAGTCTGTCAGTCGGAACTGCAGTTGGTACGTCTGGATATACGGGTACCGACTCTACGTCGGATTGACGATAAATGCCAGTTAAAGCCAATTGACTGACACTGACACGGTTTTTCTTCTTATGTTCACATTGAACACTTTGTTGGTTCGGCTGATCACTCTGTATGGTCCTTCGAATGGCTGTTCCAGAGAATGTTTCACCCTATCAGTTCTTACGAAAATGTGGGATGTAGCTTTCAAATCATGGTGAACAAATGAAGGATGTCCTCCATTCCATTTGATTGGTCGTGGCTGAAAAGCTTAGACGTGAGTTCTCAGCATTTGTAGGAACTCTAAAGCGTCAGTTGAGTTGGAATTAGCTTGTGCTTGGAAAAACTCACCAGACAATCATAAAGTTTCTCTGTATAGTAGTTTTGAAAGTGTGCACCCCAAATCTTGTTTCAGAGAGCACTGAAGACTGTAGAACTGTAGGTAATGCTTCAGTCCATTTATGGGTTTGATGGCATTTCAACGCGGCTTTGAGAGGGCGATGCCACTCTTCCAATATGCCGTTCGCCTGTGGATGGTATCCAGTTGTCCTAACCCGTTTTGCTCCAATGAATTTGAACAGCTCCCGGAATAGCTGCAATTAGAATTGGCGACCTTGATCAGTTGTTACCGTTAAAGGCATGCCATATCGAGAAATCCAGGTGGAAAGAAAAGCTGCAGCTACCGCGGTTGCTGTCGCGGAGAGGTACCGCTTCTGGCCATCGTGAAAACTGGTCTATGATTGCTAGGCAATAAGAATATCCATCGGAAATGGGCAGCGGGCCAATGATATCCAGATGAATATGTCGAAATCGTTGGGAAGGTTCCACAAACGATTGTAACGTGGATCTTGTGTGCTTGTGCACTTTGGATCTTTGGCATGGTATGCACACTTTTGTCCATTTAGCACAGTCTTTAGCTAGACATGGCTAAATGAATTGCTTTCTGACCAAATCAACAGTACGTAGAATTCCTGGGTATGATAGTTTGTGCATATTCCAAAGCACATTATATCGAAATTTTTCTGGAATATAAGGTCGAACTGCACCTGTTGATAAATCACAGTAGAGTGCTTTAACTGCGTCTGGAAGAAATACTTTCTTCAGTTGCAAAGCTGATATGCTCTTTAGAAGTTTCTCTAGTTCTTTATCACCCACTTGTTGCTCAGCGATGGCGGTAAAATTGAGAGGTCCAAGAACTGAAATTGCTGTTATGCATGATAAGATATCAGAGGAAATATTTTGCAATCCAGGAATATGGCAAATGTTCGTTGTGAACTGTGATATATAATCTAAATGTCTTAGCTGTCTAAGTGAGCATTTTTCACCTTTTTGTTGAAACGCGTATCACAGTAGTTTATGGTCACTGAAAACTATAAACTCATGAGCTTCGAGCATGTATCTGAAAAATTTTACGGAAGAATATGCGGTAAAAAGTTCTCGATCGTATGCATTATACTGTGTTTTGGTGGATGAAAGTTTACGTGAGAAAAAACCAAGCGGTTGAAGACCATTGTTTGTCACCTGGTACAGTGCACCTCCTATAGCATATTCGGAAGCATCTACATGTAGAGCTAATTGGGCAGACGGAAATGGATGTGCCAGCAATGCGGCATCAGCTAGTAGCTTTTTACGATCTTCAAATGCTTGCAAAGTTGATGTAGACCACACAACTTTCGTTTTGTCTTTTCTTGTTTTTGTAGAACCTTTCAATAAATCATGCAGTGGCGCTTGTGTCTCAGCTGCGTGCGGTAAGAAATGGCGATAAAAATTTATGAGACCTAAAAATTTACGTAATTGCTGTATTGTTTCTGGTTGTTTGAAATCGAGTACTGCTTGTACTTTGTCTGGATGAGGTGTGATACCAGATGGTTTGTTCACATGTCCAGAAATTCAAGTTCAGAAACACCAAATATGCATTTTGACACATTTAAAACTAACCCATATTATTGAAGACGTTGGAATATTTGTTTTAAATGAATTTTGTGTTCTTTGGCATTTTAAGAAAAGCATAGAATGTCATCAAGATATACATAGAATGGTAAACCTCGTAATACTTCATGCATAAACCGCATAAAAGTTTGAGCGGCATTTATGAGGCCGAAGCTCAATTTTGTATACTCGAATAAACCCCAAGGTGTTGTGATTGCGGTTTTTGGTAATTTGATGGTATGCCTTGAAGATGTCTAGTCTAGAAAAAATAGACTTACCGTGCAATTTTTGGGAAAAGTCTTGAATATGTGCTGTGTATCGGGTAAGAATCAAATTCCGTAACACTATTTAGGTGACGATAATCGCCGACAGGACATACAGTACCATCAACCTTGGGCATAATATGTAACGTTGAGCTCCAAGGGCTTTTGGAGGGCCGAATAATCAGTTGATTCAAAAGAAATTCAAACTTGGTTTTCACCTGTTGTTGAATTTTTAGATTGAGATGGCGAGGCTTGGAAGCCACCACTGGTCCCCGAGTGATGATATGGTGTCGCGTCATGTGTTTCCCTGTTTTACTGATCTGTGAAGGGTTGAAGATATGCAGGAATTCTTGAAATATAGCACTGTATTCAGAATCTTAAATGGTAGTGACGGAAGATTGTGTTGTGGGCTTGACCGATCTGAGTACCCGTAATGATGTTTGCGAATTAATGAGTTGTTGGTTTCGCACATCAGGTTAGGTTGAAGTTGCTGAGAAAATCAGCTCCAAGTATTGGTAAAGTGACGTCAGTTACGAGAAATGTCCAGGGAAAGGTTTCAGGAGACCTAAATCCAGTTTCTTGACCGTGGAACCGTAAGAAAGAATCTTGCTGTTGTTTGCGGCGAAAAAATGAAAACTTGGATGTAGTGCTGACAAATTTTTCTTAGGTGGTATAACAACAGAAACTTCACTGCCAGAGTCAACATGGAAACAGTCACCCGTAACTCTGTCAATCACGGAGAGCCTGCTGGATTTGCTGCCCGATTCCATCATACCAGCGATGATAGAAGGTCGTCGGTTTTTTTTCTGGAATTTACATGGCTGACAGCAGTGGGGGGCTTTCTCATCGAACTTGTTGTGATAGAGGTAGATATCCCGTGCTCGACTTGAACGAGATGTTGAACGCCTAGCTCGTCGCTGTTGGGAGTTATTACGGTATCTCCCTTTAGAGAGTCGATTCACCATAGCCATTAGCTCTGTCACTTGCTGTGTAAGCGTTTGACGAATGGCTGATGACGAATCTGGAGTAGACTGCAATTGCGATGCCGACGATGGCTGGATTCGACACATGTAATTTTGGAGTGTGACTTCAGCCACTTTGTCGGCTAGCACAGCAAGTTGATCTAATGGCTCACTGGAAACCGATAGTACTGCTTGAATATTTTACGGTAAGTGTTGCATCCACAAGGTGCGAAAGAACTCGTCAGTGACTTTGTTGCCGGAGAGTTTTTTTACCTTTCGCAGCAGTTGACTTGGCTTTTGATCACCCAGCTGTAGAGCTCATTCAAAAGTTTCTTGACTTTTTGATGTTCCGTCGCTGCGAACTCATTTATGAGGCGATCCGACAAGGCTTGATAGTGGTTGATTGCCGGAGGATTTAATATCAGATCCGAGACGTAAGACAGGCATTCTCCATCCAAGGAAGAGACCAAGGCTGCATACTTTGTGTCATCATTTGTGATTCCACTTAGTAGCAAAATACTGTTGCACTGTTGAATCCATAGTTGCACATTGGATTTCCAAAACGGAGGTAGTCAAAGCCCAATCCTTGAAACTTGAGCATTTTCTTCCGCCATCACTCAGCTCCAACGGGAGAGAGAGAGAAAAAAAAGAGAAGAGGAGGTCACACCAGAAATGAAGAAGAGCAGACAATGATGCATGGGCGAGAGGGGCCTGTTTCAGGGAAGAATTTATTCATCGTAGCCAAAGATATAATGGAGGCTCGGAAAGAAGAAAATTTCCAAAAATGCATGAAATGAAATCTTCAATGAAGATGGACTTTTTCGATGGTTAATGTTCCTTAACATTGCTGGTCACCACTGCGGAGTCACCACACAGTCACTGCTTCGGAATAAACATTTATTACGATGACACATAATTATTATCTGGGTTAATAAAAAGGAAGACACACATAGAAATTTTGAACCTCACGCTTTCGTGTGTAGTGACTCTCTGCTGCTGTTGTTTTCCATTTTCCAGACGGTCGTCTCCAGTACCCGGGATCACGTGACACACTCGAAGTCGTTGACCCGACTCTTGGGGGTCGTCTGTGTGGGACACCACAACATAAAATTAAGGATTTATAAACTGACAAGAAAAAATATCACTCTTATGCCATGTACTATCAGGGCCATAGCGAGAAATTCCTTTTGGGAGGGGACGATGAAAGCAACAGCACAATAGAATTAACTGTCATCCCATACATATCGGTCATTTTCTCATATTTGCTGGGAAAAGTGGATCCCAAGTCCCCACTATGTTTTCTCTCTAGGGATCCTGCACCTAGAATCCAACCGGGAATTTCCCTGGAATCTGAACTTATTTCCCAGGATCCCAGGAGTAGAATAAGGTTGAAGCACATCACATTTCTGTACTGAATTTAACATGTCTAAGAAATTGTTATCACTATAGAAGAATGCATTTTAGAAACTGTAATCAATAAATTTTGAATATAACTAATAGTAATATTCAACCCTTTAAGCAGAATTAATAAGATATCTCATCAATCTCTCGCCTCTAATTTTGGCATTTACAAAACCAGACATTTTGTGCAGTTGATCTCTCAATGGCAAACTTTTAAATTTACCTTATTATTTGTTAAGTTTGTCTTATTTTTTAAAAATTCCTAAGTGTTTTTTTTTCTGCCAAAAAAAAAAAAAAAAAATCCATGATGTCTGCTTAAAAGTAGGGGGTGTTTACCCCCCCTCGAATTGACTTTTGGAGGGGACAGAAAAAGGGATGCAATGAATTTCCTCCAGAAAAATTTGGAGTTATGAACTTTCAAAAAGCATCTAAATTAAACAAAAAAATAATTAAGAATTGTCCAGAGTCCCAGGCTGGATCCTCTCAACTCAACCCTCGTGGAGGTCATGGTTTCATTATTCCAATAGTGCAAAAATTTGTGATTACTTCATAATTCATTAATTTCATAATTTATCTATCTATGAGACAAAAAGAGTTGCACACGAACGGCAATAAAAGGTCCATTCTATATGCAGCTGGATTACAATCAAACATCAGTTGAAAAAAATTTGCCACACCATAGCTTCTTGTCTAACTTCTTGATAAGTATTGATATGGTCCCCACATCCTGAAGCAAGGACTCCTAAACTGGAATCTTTGGCAGGCCCCCCTCAAACCAGACTATTTCTGGCCCCTCCCTATAGTAAATTTATAGCATGAGAACAAAAAAATTTTAATTATCTTGGGCCTCAGGGATGGATCACGGTCAGCCCTACCCTTGTAGGGAGGGGGGGGGGCATGATTATTGGTGTTGCTGTACCGTAGCAAAGAGTTTTTCCTCATGTGGAAAATATACTGTATATCATTTAAAAAAAAAAAAAAAAAAACCAGGGACCTTTGACGACAGGCATTCACTCATTGTATCCTCATCAGCAGCTCTCTTTTCGCTGAGTAAAAAAGAGACAGATTCAATTATTGTTAATTGCATGTATTCAGGGAAAACAGCCTGTAAAACCATCTCGCGCGTGTCATGGTGCCCACGGGCTGCATTGGACACCACATTCTTTTCCTACAATTTGAATAACAGGACGGAAATCACATGGGGTGAAGAAAGAATACAAGGAATGGCAGGGAGGACGACATCTTATTATGGATGTCTTTTTAGCCGGGCTAATGAGCTAGTGATAGACATTTTTGGATGTGCAAGCTTTTCATCAATTGATAGGTTCCCTGGGGGGTAGGGGGAGAATGGTAGCTTTTACCGTTGGTAGTGTGTAAGAGAAGTGGCCTGCCACAGATGTTGTCCTCATGTAAATTTTTTTTTGCTGTCCAGCATGTCCTCTATATGTTAGAAGTTCCTCGGGAATATTGGCGTGGGGAGCATTTGGTTTAATAAAGTGCATAAGAGAAGCGAAAAATAACATTTTATATATTTTATTTCTATCCTCCCCTCCTATAAGAACTTCAGGAGCACCCCATTTCTTCTCCTCTACTTACATTTGATTATCTTTTGGTCCAATATGTTGGAAAAAATATGAAGTTCACAATTTGGGCTGCTTCCACCAAAAACTTTTACCAAGAAAATTTGCTTACTATATTCCCGCGTATAATTATAATCATAAATTCGAAAAATCACCAAAAATGAAAAAAAAAAAAAATTACAAGAAAAGAAAAATTCAGGAAAAATTTGAAAAATCTGGCATGCCAGAAAAATTGAGGGGCACCAGTTTTTCAGTTTGAAAGTTTGTGATTTCCCCATGTCCGATAAAATGCCTTATCACATTTGAATACAAAGTTTTAATATTCAAATTTGATGTTACTCAATTTATTAAAAATTCATATTTATTAAATTAAATTTATATCATTAACCACTTTTTTGTGTCAACTAAACGTAGACAGAAAATTTTGTTCATAAAAGAGGGGTTACCATAAAAAATGAGTTCTTATTGAAGTCTTCAAATAAAACTTGATTATTATTCAACTGTAAAATAAGGGTGACCAAATATGCAGCGTGACTGTTGAAAGAGAGGGGGTGTAAAAACACTGTGTTAAGTTTCAATTTCTTGAAGAAATTTTTTTTCATCAAAGTTACAATTTTAAGCAAAACTCCTTTAAATGTTTTTTTTGTTTTTTAAATTTTTGTGCAGCACTTTGCAACAGTTCAATTTGCATGATATTTTTTAGGGAAACTTCTCCAATGAATCATCCATTTGAAGAATTAAAATTGCCACTTGACTTCTGTGTCTAAGAATTTTAATGTATACTCCAGTTAATAATATCTTTCCTACAGGGTTGTTTGGTTTAAACCTTGGTTTTAACCAAGTGGTTTTTTTCAAAAATTCAAATAAAAGTGCCCTAAATATCATTTTTTTCCTTGAAAAATGTTATATTGGTTCATTATTAACCAAAACTTTTCATTTTTACCACATTTTATATTCTTGGGGTACATTCTGATGGTATATCTTTAAATGGCATAAGATGGTATAAGTGGTTTTTTTTAAAAAGTATAAGTGGCCTGAATATATATATTTTTTTCACATGAAGTATCTTAGTTATTTAAAGTTATACACAAAAGCCAAAATTTCTCATTCTTACCACATTTTCTAACCTTTGGCTACATTCTGATGCTCTATATCTTTTGCAAATTCATGAATAAGGATTGCATCACATATCTAAATGTAGTGGTGTATTTATCTCACAGGGTTTCTTTTTCCCTTCACAAAGAAGCAGCAACAGTAATGACACCATCATGTTAAGGGCAGGTGGTCTTATAATCCAATAAATACACCAGCTGTCCCGAAAGGACAAAGACTAATGTACTAGTACAGTAGAAAATCGATTATCCAAACACATCGGGACCGAAGGGTGTTCGGAAAAATGAAAAGTTTGAAAAATCGATTTCGAAACTCATTCGGTAACACAAAGGAATAAATTGAAATTCAGCAACAAAACCCATAAAATAATTTAATTTAACTGACTTATTCTGAGTAAAAGCAGTATATCACAAAAGAAAAAATTGTAAAGGAAAAAAAATAAAATGATAAAACAAATTACATACGTGCATGATAAATAACGCTGTCAAACCATTCAAAAAAATGAATCTATTTTTAATTGCTACAACTTGCTTATACGACATTTTGCAGTCTCCTCCCGTAATAGTTTCAACATTAAAAATTGAATCGGGTCAGCGTGAGGCCGCGATTCTAACCACGTGAGACATTTTGAGAAATGTTTTTCTTCCTCACTGTGCATTAGGGGCCGTTCAAGTATTACGTCAGCAAATTTTTATTCATTTTTCAGCTATATATGGTAAACCCGCAGACCAAATGTGGTCCTGAAAGTTATCTGATGTGGCTTGCTCCCCTCAAACCTAATGTTGTAAAAATGCACTAAGCAGCACATTTACAAATCGCTTAAATGACTCGTGGCACAATTCCAGAGCATTTAAGTGGCCCGGGGCACATTTTATGATCACTGAAGTAGACCTCAAAGATCACTTAAGTAACCCGCGACATAGTTACAGAACACTTACATGATCCGTGGCAGATTTAGTGATCCCTTGAGTGATATGTGGCACAGTTTTAGAGCACTTAAGTGGCCCTCAGTGCAGTTCTACATCACTCAAGTTACCTGCGGAACATTCCCAGATTACTTAAGTGATCCATGGCATAATTACGAATCACTTGAGTGATACGTGGCACAGTTTCAGAGTACTTGAAGGAGTCGTGAAATATTTAGAGATCGCTAAAATGGCTCTGTAGAGGACTTATCAATAGGGAGATAGTTAGTTCAGGTACCCAATAACTATTGAAAGGTTTTTTTACATTTTTGGAGCACCGAATAAGATGCCATTAAGAATACTTCATATCTTCAAAAAGGGTGGTTGATGATGTAAGCATCACCCAAACCTCCCCTTTCCCCCCTTGTCATCAAAAGTGAGCAAATTGGA
This sequence comes from Pholcus phalangioides, assembly GCF_987345545.1. NCBI lineage: Eukaryota > Metazoa > Arthropoda > Arachnida > Araneae > Pholcidae > Pholcus > Pholcus phalangioides. The sequence goes on along the minus strand of NW_028301604.1, from coordinate 24,550,686 downwards.
ACCCCCCCCCCATCGATGCTGACGTAATACTTGAATGACCCCTTATTACATTTGTCGTTGGCTCATCTTCATCACTTTCAGTCATCCTGATCAACTTGATCGTTCACTTTCGTAATTATTTCTCCGTCATCCAAAAAAATGATATCCCGGATCATTACTATCAATTTTCAACCACTGAGACACATTCTCTTCATGACAGGACTGGAATACAGGTAGCTCCTGAACCATATCCAAGCATTCTTTCTAATCTGGAAGATTTTGTTCGTCGTCAGTGGTTGCATTAAAACCATGAAAATACGGGCATAACTTCCTAAAAAACTTCACAAGACTTTAGTCCATCTGCTGTTTTCAAACTGGTATATGTTGGAACGTGTGTGTCCGTGTTGTGAATCTTAAGTGAAGCTTGTTTATGTGTAATGCATGTTATAGTGCTGCCATCTACCACATATTTTTCGAACTATGAGTGAAGTGTAATGTTTGAAGTTTTTTACCGTTTGTAGGCCTGTTGCCCTCTGCATCGAGACTTTTTTAATGGGGAGATCGGCTTGAATTCGCACCTCGAAGGTGGGAACCACCGAAAACCAACTTCAGCCAACCACCACTGTGGTGATGGTGGGGTTCGAACCTGGGACCTCGCGATGTCAGTCCATCTCTCTGATCACTCGACCACCACAGTGGATTTCAAACTGGCTGCAAAATTTTCTATTTTATCTCAATTTTTTTTTTCTCAGTCGTTCATGGTTGCCACACCTAGGCCGTATTCAGCTGCAAGTTTCCACCATCACCCGCTTTCAGTCTCTTCACAATTTCCACTTTTTTTTCCGATGTTTAAAACAAGGCATTTTCGTTTTTCGCCATTCTACACTTGAGGAAGAAGAAAAGTGGTGAAACAACTAAAGCTAAGGAAAGATTGAAAAATATCTGTTTTTTTAACAAGCTAGGAAAGATACCCCCCCCCCCAGACAAAACTGTGATAAGAACTATTTTGTTGTCAAGAACACCCTAGCCTCCCTTTCATTAAGGCACACCCACAGGATTAAGATGAATTCGTAGATAAGAAAAAGATGACAGCTAAATCTGCTCCTATTCACACATTTGTTTGCTTGTCAATCGTTTATAACTACATACACTGTGCCCGGATCCGCCATTGTTTACATCTATAGCTCACAGGCACGGTATGTACAATTGTTTGGAAGTGGATTATTATACAATAGAAACGAGGCTATCGAGTTGGGAGATGAGAGGATTCAAGTTCCAAGAAAATACCAACTGTGTTCAGCATCATTGACTATAGGAAACTGAAAATGAGTTAGGTTGAAAAGGTGTTCAGTTGACCGAGTTGTTTGGAAAATTGAAGTTCGAATAACCAATGTTGTACTGTAATTACATTACCTCGCAGACATTTTCATTCTCTTTCCCATAAGAAGTAGCACATCTCCCACTGTATATCTCCCAGTCTTAACATTCAATAGTTGTTGTTTTTTTTAATACTTTTTTCACTGTTAAGCCCAGTTAATCCAGGTTCTACTGTATAGTAGTAACAGATTTGTGAAAAATAATCAACTATATACTGGGTGATTACAATTAAAGAGAGTTTTGATTCCAAAACTATACAATAAGTACTGGTCAGAAATACTTGAAAATTTGCATGGATACTCCTCAAGCAATGAAAGTTTCTTTCACAAAAGAAAAAGTGCAAAATGCTCAAGTAGATGATGCTGTACTTGGCCAGCAGTATAATCTATTTTGTGCAACCACATCATTTCGGCACTTCCACAGCATCAGTGTGTGGATAGAGCAACTTCTATCAAGATGCACATTGTAATACCAGCAAAGCAGCTGCTGAAGACCCATTTTGATAATAACTGGATGCAACTTAACCCTCGCAACTTCTGGCTGTAGGGGGGCACCTGTAAATGTTATGAACAGCAGTCAGATTGCAAACTTTGGTGAATTGTAATCTTCAGCAGTATACGTTAGAAGTTCCACAGGAGTATTAACATGGGGGCGTGTTTGGTTTAATAAAGGTGAATTGCAAGCGCCCCCAAAGCAGAATGTTTAGCACTGTTCTACAACGAGCCCTCATGACTGGAAATGTTCTGCGGTAAAAATTCCCATACATGTAATAGTGTTTTTTTTGCACTTTTTCTCAAATTCTTCCAAATTGTTCTGCAGTAGCGCTAATTGTTCTGCGACGTATGTCACAGATTTTGGCACATTCTGCTTTGGGGACAAGCGCATCCAAATCATGACCATGGCATACTCTAATCTGTTGTTGAACAAGAATTTTTGTGCTTTCACCTCATAGCCAGAACACGGTGGACAACATATTTAACATTTTTTGAGTAAGTTGCAGTTATTTGTTCAATTACTTTGTTTTTTTTTTGATGTTTCCATGAATTATGAAATCCTGCAATGCTATAATTAAGTTATCATTTTGCTATGACTGGCTATCGTTCCCATTCTGCGAGTAAATTTCCTACGTGTTGGATGATGATGATGTCATTAATTTTACATTTTTAAGTATTTTTTTCCCTTTACCAAATGAAATTGCATTTTTTCGGGAATATTCATGTCAATTTTCAAGTCATTCTGATAATCGTTCTTTTTTTACAGTGTTTTGAAATCAGAACCTTAGTTATAATCACCCTGTATATCGTAAATCATCACTAATTAATCTGCATTATTTATGCTTCATTAAATACATTATATTCACCTAATTTTTATTATAGTTTTTGCAAAATAGCTTCCTAATTAAGCGTACTGAAAGTAGCTGGAGAAAGCATCTTTATATATTATATGATTAATAATAACATTAAAAGAATTTTCAAACACGAAGTAATCCATTGAGTTAAGCCAGGGTTGGCAAGGTTTTGGACAGTACGGTAAAACCTTCTATTTATAACTACAAGTGAAAAACTTTGCAATTTGATGAAGAGGTAACTTTTATAATCAAATAATAAACTTCATATTATATAAATTATATTATATTATTAAAATTACATTAAATATATAATAAAATTTTGAAATTCAAAACAGTATGTGCAAAGGATTATATGACTGATATCAGGTTATCAAACAATTGAAAACTGAACTGTCTTGAGGTTAAATATTAGATTTATGGAAACATGAAAGATACAAGAAAGGGATAGAAATTTGCCACATGAAAATTAGAAAAAGCAATAGATATGACTACAGAATGAAATTAAACGTAAGTAATAATCGAACACTAATATGCCTTTTAACATTTGATAACACATAACTAATTTAGCTGCCTTATCTGTGCCAAGATGATTTCTAAGATAACAAAATTTGAAAATATTCTTTCAATTGATACATAACTTGGAGGACACGAAAATAAAAACAATACGTTAAAGACAGTCTTTTGATAAGCCTTCTTCCAGTGTTTTTCTTATTGCTGTCCCCCATGTGATAGAATTGTAAATATAGCTTGAATTTATTCAGTGAAATATTAGCTTCTAGCCTCATAAGAGCAAAAATTTAAATTTAACAAAAATTTTGGGTCTTGAAGTCTTTTATCATCATGTAGGAGTAATCAGTGTTTGTGAAATTGTGTTCTGTTAGTCATGTGTAGGTGCTACACAGTGGCCTCATTTTCTTCGGATATTTTCCTTTATTTATAATTAGTTTTTGGAAATTGAGAATGTAAAATAGAAAGTTCACTCTCTCTTGAAAATTTAAAGAAAAAGTTTGAAAAGTCAAAATAGAACAATTTGCATTAAATAAACACTACACCATTGATATTTATTCACATCATTATATTGGTATCTAATAAAAAATAATATTTATGTTTAGTTTCACAATAATGCAATGATTATAACTGACTGCGTATTTGGTACCTTCAATATAATGTATTTTTTAAAGATTGGACAGATTTCGGCAGGGTTTTGAACAAGCACTGTCCTAAATACAGTACCTGCTTCATAATCATACATGAAAAATAAGATGTGAAGTAGAAATAACATTTACAACAAACTAAAAAATTGAAAACAGTGTTTATTTAAACAGTTATATGAGTGATATTAATTTACTATCAGATTTCCAGCCTAAAACCATAAATTTGGTGAAACAATTAACTTAGAAAAAAAAAACCAAATGACACCTTTTTGAAATATTTTTGACTTAACGTATATACTCGATAAACGTATATAACGTATAAGCCGAGTTTTTTTGTGGAACAATTTGTTCCTCAAGTGGGGGGGGGGGGGTTTGGCTTATACTCGGGTCAGTTTTTTATGAGAAAATATCGACCCCCACAATCAGTAGTCATTTTTGTAGCAGTGTTCTAGAGACCGGCATCATTGGTATAAGATATGCTCAAACTCCACAAAACCGATAATGAGGCAAAGAAATCGAAAACATCATTGACTTTGATACCAGGTGGGCTAACGTCGATTATACAGCCTTTAGATGTGAGCGTCGACAAGCCTTTCAAAGACTATTTGAGGGATATGTGGATCGAATGGATGAGTTCCGATGATAAAGAAACTACATAAAATGGCGCCTTGAAGAAACCTGACATTGGCCTAGTGTAGTGTGCCAATGGGTACATGAGGCATGGAATTCTGTTTCTGCCAAAATTATCATCCGATCCTTCAAAGTTTTGCATCAACAATGCGATGGACGGAACTGAAGATGATATCCTCTTTGAAAATGACAATTGCGATGACAGCCCAGATGAGGCCTAACCCACTATGATGATCTGATGGATTACGATGAGCTTGGAGACTCAGAAGAAACGGATTAAAAAGTTTGAATCATTTTCCATTGTAAATTTCTGTAAGCTATTCATTTTGCATGAATATGTAAGAATTTTTTTCTCTGAAATGCACAGATTTTTTTGGGGTCGGCTTATACACGGGTTTTCAATTTATTGCGGTTTTGGTGGTCCTGAAGTGAGGGGGGGGTAAAACATGAGTATGTACGGTAGTTAAGTTTTATTTTCTGCTAGCATTTTTTTTTTTAATATGTTAGTATCACAGAAAAAAAACCAAAGGTTTCCACATAACATTTTGAAACTTGGAGGTGTTGGACAGTTTAGACACTTTTGGACAGTTTTAGACAGTTTTTCCCAAGTGTCCTGAGTGGTCCCAAAACCCCAACCCTGAGTAAAGCAAAAAATAATTAAATTGCAAAAGTTGGTTTTTGTTAAAATGTAAGAAATATTAATTAATTAATTAATATGGGAATGGTGTTAATTACATTAATAAA